>NW_026576490.1:0-95727 GCF_028641065.1 Leucoraja erinaceus | reverse complement strand
GCGTTTCTGGTCCTCCGAGTGCAGCGCCCCCTGGCGGCGGGAGTCCGTGACGCACCGTGTTTGTCCCTCTGTCTGCAGCGCCACCTGGCGGCGGGAGGGTTGAGTTTAGTTTATTGTCACGTGTACCGAGGTTCAGTGAAAAGATTTGTTGTTGCTAACCAGTCAGCAGAAAGACAACACGTGATCACAATCGATCCGTCCACAGTGTACGGATACGGGATGAAGGGAATAACGTTGAGTGTAAGACTTGTGTGACTCCAGTGCGGAGACAAGGTTTCTCCCTGTATAAGGTCAAAAGTGATAGCAGCAGAATTAGGCCATTCGGCCCATTAAGTCTATTCCGCCATTCAATCATGGCTGATCTATCTCTCCCTCCTGTGAGATTCGAAAATCACAAATGCTCTTGAGACAAATTCAGACAAAGAAGTGTTTTTATTAATTTCATATTCTGCAGAATAGGTGCCTCTCCTCTGATGTCCCCTAGAGGCACAAAGAAGATGGAGATGCTTTCTATCTTTATACCTTTCTTCACTATGGTCACTACCTCATGTCTCCCCATCGAGTTTCGTCCAATCATAACATAAAGCCCACATTCCCACGAGAAAGTCCAGGAACGTCTCGGACCATCTCCTGACGTCAAAGGCTCCCAAGGCTTCTGCTGAAGTTTTTATCTTTGTTACTTTCTTTATCTAGAATTTCTCTCTGTTCTGTATATTGTTACTTTATTCTACCAGCAGTCTGGCTTCTGCTGACACCTTATTTCATTCTAAGTTATATTTTTCAGAGTTCTAGTATAAATCAACGATCCCTATTTACCCTTTTCTCACAATCCACCATTTTTTTTTTTGCTACGCATCTTTTGATTTATACAATATCTTACTTTTCTAGTGCTAGCAGCAGATTCTTCGCCTCCCTATCCTCCTCTCGCTAGTCATACTGTGTTCTGAAGGCCAGCGCAGGGAATGATACAACATCCGAATAGGCACTAAGTCAATGGTTCCTTCCCTTCACGCACAGTCTACGGGTTGATATTGTCTGGTGGGGCCTCCACAGGACCCTTAAATCGGTTTGCGTGTGTCCACCCTTTTTCTTTTTGTTCGTACTGCTGTCTCGGTGATTAATAACACAAGGTAGGGTCCAGTCCACTTTGGTTGCAGCTTTTCTTCTTTCCATGATTTTACAAGATCCCAGTTCTCTGCTTTCACAGAATGGATTGGCAAGTCGAGATGGGGACTCTGTGCCAGCAGCCCCTTGGTTTTTAATTCTGTAATAGAATGAGATACTGCCAGTAAACTGTTCCTTAAGAAAACATCGTTACCATGGTGGGTATTCCTTCTATCTTTCCCAAATAATAAAAACCTAACTTGTTCAACCTTTCTCTGTATCTTAGTTGCTGAAACCCAGTCAACATTCTAATTGATCTCCTCTGTACTCTCTATTTTGTTAACCTTTTTCCTATAATTATGCCTACCAAAATTATACACCATACTCCACAATTGACCTCACCAATAGCTTGTACAATTTAACATTACAACCCAACTTCTATACACAATGCTCTGATTTATAAAGGCCAACACACCAAAATCTTTCTTTACCATCCTTTCTACACGAGATTCCACTTTCAGGGAATTACACACAGTTGTTCCTAGATCCCTCTGTTCAACTTCATTCCTCAATTCACAATCATTTACCATGTAAGTCTAATTTGAATTTGTCCTGCCAAGATGTATCACCTCACACTTATCAACATTAAATCCATCTGTCATGTTTCAACCCACTCTTCCAAATGACCTAAATATCTCTGTACATTTTTAAAAAATCTACTTAATTATTCACAACACCACCTATCTTAGTATAATCTACATACTTCTTAATCTATCTTACCACACCAACATCCATATTATTGATTCACATGACAAACAACAGTGGTCCCAACACACATCCCTGAGGTACCCCTCTAGTCATTGACCTCCAACCTGATAAACATCCATCCACCATTACTCTCTGACATTTCCCAACAGTCACTTTTAATCCATCTTGCTATTCCTTACTAACCACTTCTTAACCAACCTTATTTCCTTTATTGAACTTTGTCAAAGGCCTTACTGAAGTTCACCACTTTAACCTCATCAATTTTCCTAATAACCTCTTTTAAGAAAAATCAAGATTAGTCAAATATCACAATCACAAATCCATGCTAATTCTTCCTAATCCTACCCTATTTGTCCAAATTCCTATAATATTGTCTTTAGTATCCTTTCCATTATTTCCCACCACTGATGTCAAACAAGTTCTTGTTAAAACTCTACTCTTCTTTGTCCTCCTGTTCAATTATCTCAGGGCTATTATCTATTCGTACCTGTGGGACAGCCCTCATGTAATTATTGAAATCGTACTAGGTATCTCAACCTTCTAAACGAACATCGGTCGGTGATTTAGAAAACTCATACATACACCTTGTCTTCAGGTTTAAAGGGTCCTTCTTCCTGGTCCATCTCCGACAGCTTTTACTTTACCTGTTCATAAATAGACTTGTATATCATTATTAACTGTTTCATATACTTTTTAAATTCTATCTGTAACTGTTCCAAACTCGGTCCCTTGCAGGAACTTCTCCATTGTGTCACCTGCTGGTTAGTTTGCATGCAACATTTCTTCAGTGCCATTGGCAGAGCATTACACAAATCTTATTTATTTTAACCTTCAATGTTCCATTTATTCTTTTCATCAAATGAAAACAATCCGTTGTCATAGCTGATTTCTGTAGGTTTACCAAACCTCTTAATTACCTTATTCAGCATAAACGACACTACAGTGCTCATACCTAAATCGATTCAGACTTACCCTGGACATCTCTTCCAGATGCTGTTTCAGCTGCTTTGGCTGCATTTTAATTTAACTTCTTTGACATGTACTTTTTCCATTTCACCATACAATTTCAACATTCTCCAATCTAGTCTGAACTATATCCTGCCTTTCCCAAGGTCATCATCTGCTGTCTTATATTCTGAAGTATTTCTCTCTCTTCACTTGTGGAACAAACCAACAAATTGTCCACATCAGCAAATACTTTCTAAGGGTATACCATATAACCATATATCGTACCTGCCTCCACCACCTTCACTGGAAGCTCATTCCACACAGCTACCACTCTCTGAGTAAAGAAGTTCCCCCTCAACTTTCAACTCTGCCTTTCCCATCTAATTAAAAAACCTACCTCATCCTAGCCTTTCTTGACATCCTTCCTTAAATCCCTTTCTCTCTCTTGGGGACCCCAGTCCTGTTAGGGCTTATAATCTCCAGATTAATTTCACTCCTGATAGGACTTTGAGGAAAAGTTCCCCAAGACATTTATTATTGGCATGTAATTCTCTGGCCCCGCTTGGTTCCCTCATAGGACTCACTTGTGTCAGTTCATCACTTATTTCAGTCTTTTCAACCAGGGGCTTTGTTCATTGACATTGACCGCAGAGACCAACTGTTTGCTGAATCGGGGGTTGGAAATAAATGACAATCCCACCACCTCCTTCAATTCTGCTTGACTTTAAGAAGAATGACTTCCACCACAATAGTTCATAATATAATGTTCACTGGTTGCCATCTTTTTCTTGTTCATTTTCAACTCTCCACCTTCTCATTCCCCTTTGTTCCTTGGGGTTCACCTTAAGTGGGTAACATTTGTTGAGGGGCCTGCATACCCTCGGTCATGACGGCATCCAACCAGAAGATGGCGCTGTAGCCGGTAAGTTTGTGAGCGGCGGCCATGTTTGTAGTCTTTTGTCGGCCCGGATGTAACAATTTACATCATGCATCTTTATCTGACACTTAGTGGTTCCCACCACTTTTACCAATGGTGCCTTCAAATCTTTCATGGCCAATAATCATCCCACGTTCTCCTCCACCAAAGCCCAAATCCATTTCCTTCCCCATCAGGGATATAGGGTGAGGCATTTTTATTTATTATTTATTTTAATTTTTTTATTTTATTTTTTTTAGCCCTCTCAGTTTATGGGTGCCCCAAGGGATAATCTGTCATCCTGTCGTCTCCTACTTCTCTCTCTCTCTCTCTCTCTCTCTCTCTCTCTCTCTCTCTCTCTCTCTCTCTCTCTCTCTCTCTCTCTCGCTCTCTCTCTCTGTGTGTCTCTCTCTCGCTCTCGCTCTGTCTCGCTCTGTGTCGTCTCTTTCTCTGTGTCTGTCTCTCTCTCTGTCTCTCCTTTTTCTCTCTCTCTGTCTTTCTCTCTGCGATCTCTCTCTCTCTCTCTGTATCTCTGTGTCTGGCTCTCTGTCTGTATCTCTGTGTCTCTCTCTCTCTCTCTCTCTCTCTCTCTCTTTCTGTGTGTCTCTCTCTCTCTCTCTCTCTCTTTCTGTGTCTCTCTGTTTCTGAACTTGAATGTCTACCATAAAACAACAAACCATAAAAGCTGGTCATGTTTCATCAATTAACTTATTTCCAATTATTTCAATCCATATTCACCATTATTTTAAATGTCCAATTCCTAGCACTAGTAACAATTTTCCAAATTAACTTTACTGACAAGAAATCTAAAAGAACATCAAGAAACGATTAAAAGAAAATCAAAAGCTGATTTTTATAACTTCCCTTTTTCAGGTTACGAGGATACAAAGAGTTAATTTTACAGCTTGTTCGCAATCCAATTTGAACTACAGTGGGAATACTCGCTCCCGCCACTGTGTTCAATTTTACAACTTGCTCATTCCAACCTTTCATCTTACAACCATTCGTTCCAAACCGGTTTTTACATACAAATCACATTTGTTCCGTTCTTACTTCAAATAGATTATTAATTTTATATTTTCTCCCTGTCCTGCACTCTTGTCCCCGGCCTTTGCCGTCTTCTTATCTGCTACTTTCGGGAGTAACTCCCTCATCATCCTGTCTCTCTCTGTTCCTTATTTGCTGTTTTACTACTGCCTGCAACATAATCTTTACTACTTGTTTTTCACTTCTGTGAAAAGGAATTGATCTAACTGTTCTTGTCAGACCTAAAGGATCTTCAAGGAGGCTATTTAACAAACCCCCTTCCCCCTCAGGGTCCTCTCCTAGGTACCTCCCTCAGGGGTCTAATTTCAACCAAACTTATCTTCCCCTTCTGCCCTTTGACTCCCCGTCCTGTTGGCTGGGTGATCTTCGTCCACCCCGGCCCCTGTCTTCTCTTTCCTTTGGGTATTTTGGCCCCCTCCGGCTCTGCATTTGTCCCAACGGACTATACCTTATCATTGTTGGCTTCTCCAACCCCTGGGTATTTCCTGCCCTCCAGGGTCCAGCATTTGCCCCCATGCACCTCCCCCATGTCCTGTCCCTCTGGGTTATTTCTTGTATAGCACTCAAACCCCTCCTCCCCAAACGGAATGGTAAATGGAGGAGGTCGAGGATCTTCCCTTCGGCCCTTCGTATTGTTGTTGCTGGCCGGAAATAGGTAATGATAACTCTGGCATATCTCATTTTTTTGGTAAGAGGGGATTCGTGAATAGCTGTAGTATACATGTCATAGCCCTAGGTGTTCTACCCCAATTCAGGGGAAATGGTACTGGGACCAGCTGAGGCCTAGCTCCAGCGCAGGCGTAACAATTGGTTTGTTGCATACTTCTGGCTGTGTACATCATCCAGGCAAGCCAGGTGTTGGCTCCTTTTCCCCCTGTTGGTATTCCCTTCTCATATAACTGCCTTAATCCTGTTTCTCCTGCTACTATCATTATCTTCAGCTTCTTAGACTAATTTTCCCTGGTGACATTGCTGACTACTGGTGGTGCAGGTGTTGCCCCAGGATCCCTATTCTGACTGTCATCTATCTTGAACACCTCTCCCCTATCCTCGTATATTACCATCTTCCCATCTCGCTTTACTTCTATCTCAAACTTCAGACATGCGTCCTTCCCTGTTTTATCTGCACATATCCAATACCTACCACTTTCCTGTATCTGAACACTCTATGCTCACATATACGCGTCCTGGCAATTTCTCGTTTGGGTTTTGATATACTCTCCACCTATCAGCTTGATAGGTGGTCCAATGCCACCCATATTTTGATGAAGTAAACACCGCGTGCCAATCTTTACAGGGATGGGTGCATACATACATTCTATAGCCGCACCACCTTTTTCCTTTACATACATTAAATGGGATGGTGGTGGACCTTCTATTTTGTGGTATTGTGATTTTTATGCATGTTACATTACTTACAAGTTGGGTAACCACCCAACACACGACCCACCAACACGAAATCTTCATTTTTCCTGCGGGTTCTTGGTAAATATTAAAGTCAATGGTTCTTCTCCTTTGCGCACTGTCCACGGGCTGATATCGTCTGGTGGGGCCTCCACAGGACCCTTAACTCGACTTGCGTGTGTCCACCCTTTCTCTTTTGTTCGTACTGCTGTCTCCGTGATTAGTAATACCAAGTAGGGTCCAGTCCACTTAGGTTGCAGCTTTTCTTCTTTCCACGTTTTTATTAATACCCAGTGTCCAGCCTTGACTGAGTGAATCGGAAAGTCCAGTGGTGGGCTCTGGGCCAGCAATCCTTTAATTTTTAGTTCTGCAAGAGATTGGGACACTGCCAGTAAATAGTTCCTCAGGAACACATCGTTCCCTTGTATTGTTGGGACTCCTTCTATCTTCCCTAAGTATGGGAGCCCGAATAACATTTCATATGGTGATATCCCTATGTCTTTTCGAGGTGCCGTTCGGATTCTCAACAGGGCTATCGGGAGGCACTTAGTCCAGGGGAGTCTCGTTTCCTCTATCAACTTGGTAATTTGGGTCTTTAAGGTGCCATTCATTTTTTCCACCTTTCCTGAGCTCTGGGATGCCATGGTGTATGCAATTTCCATTCTATTCCCAGTGCTTCACATATCGTTTCATGTGTTTTTGAGGCAAAATGGGTCCCTCTATCTGAGTCTATTGTTTCCACAATCCCATATCTGGGTATAATTTGTTCTAATAATATCTTGGCTACCGCCTGTGCAGTGGCAGTTGCCGTGGGGAATGCCTCTACCCATCTGGTGAAATGGTCCACTACCACTAACAGGTACTTCCATGTTCGTACCCGGGTCAGCTCGGTAAAATCTATCTGTATTCTTTGGAAGGGCCTAACTGCTAATGGTTGTCCTCCTCCTGGGACTGCTCTCATGATTTTCTTATTAATTCGCTGACATATCACACAGCCCCTTATGACCTGTTTGGCCATGGTAAACATCCCACAGCAAGCGTTGGTTCTGAGGAGGGTGTCACAGAGGGCTTGTATTCCCCAATGGCTTTGTCCATGTAATCTCCCTAATAACTCCCTCATTATTTCTTTGTCCAATAGCTGCTTTCCATTTGGTGTCCACCATTTCCCATTTGAAGTACGCTGAGCCCCCATTTCTTTCATGTTTTCCTCTTCTTTCTCACTAAAGATAGGTATCTTTTCCTCTGGTTCCCTTAACGGTATTAGTGACTTCATTTCTACCATCTGTTCTGTGGCTGCTCTTTTTGCAACCTCATCCACTGCCCTATTTCCTCTGGCCTCCAGGGTGTTACCCATCTGATGCCCTGCCACATGTGCTATAGCTATTCGTTCTGGTTTTTGCAATGCTTCCAGTGTCTGTCCTATCAATTGCTCATGTGCTAGTTCTTTACCTCGAGTTGTTATCATTCCTCGCTCTTTCCAGATAACCATATAACCATATAACAATTACAGCACGGAAACAGGCCATCTCGGCCCTACAAGTCCATGCCGAACAAATTTTTTTCCCCTTAGTCCCACCTGCCTGCACTCGTACCATAACCCTCCATTCCCTTCTCATCCATATGCCTATCCAATTTATTTTTAAATGATACTAATGAACCTGCCTCCACCACTTCCACTGGGAGCTCATTCCACACCGCCACCACTCTCTGCGTAAAGAAGTTCCCCCTCATATTACCCCTAAACTTCTGTCCCTTAATTCTGAAGTCATGTCCTCTTGTTTGAATCTTCCCTATTCTCAAAGGGAAAAGCTTGTCCACATCAACTCTGTCTTTCCCTCTCATCATTTTAAAGACCTCTATCAGGTCCCCCCTTAACCTTCTGCGCTCCAGAGAATAAAGACCTAACTTATTCAACCTATCTCTGTAACTTAGTTGTTGAAACCCAGGCAACATTCTAGTAAATCTCCTCTGTACTCTCTCTATTTTATTGACATCCTTCCTATAATTGGGCGACCACAATTGTACACTTCCCAAAGGTGTGTACTACTCCAAAAGCGTATTTTCAATTGGTATATACTGTTCCTTCCTTCCCCTCCAATAATTCCAAAGCTCTCATTAATGCATATAATTCACAAGATTGAGCTGACCAACTACCAGGCAGCCTGCCACTTTCAATTTCCTCTATAGTTTCCCCGTTCACTATACCGTACCCAATATGTCTTTTTCCATCTATGCACCTGGAGGATCCATCTATGAACCACCGGCTGCCCTCAGCCAGAGGTTGCTCTTCTAAGTCTTCTCTACTTTTTGTCTGTAAATCTATTATTTCACTACAGCAGTGTACTGGGCCCTCTTCCTTGTCACCCTGTTTCTCTGCTGGATACAGGAATTGGGACGGGTTAAGGTTCTTATCCGTAATTATCATCAAATCGTCTTTTTCCATCAGGATGGCCTCATACTTTAAAAGTCTGGAGTCTGTTAACCATCTGTTGGATTTCTGAGTGAGTATGGTTTTTACTGTGTGTGGTGTAGAAACAACCAGAGTGCCTCCAAAGGTTAATTTCCTACTCTCTTCCACCAATATTGCGGTAGCTGCTACCGCTTGTATGCATCCCGGCCATCCCCTGCAGACTGGATCTAATATTTTTGAGAGGAATGCCACTGGCTGTCGATTTCCCCCTCTTTTCTGGGTGAGTACCCCTTGTGCCACCCCCTTGTCTGAATTTACAAACAGGTGGAAAGGTTGTTCTACTGAGGGCAGAGCCAACACGGGAGCAGTAATCAAACTGTTCTTTAATTTCCCAAATTTCACCTCCTGTTCTGGAGTCCACTGAACTTTGTCTTTTTCTTCTCCCAATTTATCATACAGGAATTTTACTTGTCTGGAGTAATCATCTATCCACAGTCGACAGTATCCTATCAATCCCAGGAATTTTCGGATCTCTTTCTTATTCTTTTGTAGTGGTACTCTCGTGATCCCAGCTATCCTTTCGGGGTTTATTCGTCTCTTTCCTCCACTTATCAAATGTCCCAGATATTTTACCTCTTGTTTCACAAATTGAAGCTTGTTACGGGACACTCTTAACCCCTTCCTTCCCAAGAAGTTTAACAGGCTTATTGTGGCATCCCTCACTTCCATTTCTCTTGCTCCTGAAAAAAGGAGGTCATCCACATACTGTAATAGTTGCGTTTCCCCGTGACCTGGGAAATCCTCCAATACCTGCTCTAAAATTTGGCCGAATAAATACATACACCTTGTCTTCAGGTTTAAAGGGTCCTTCCTCCTGGTCCATCTCCGACAGCTTTTACTTTACCTGTTCATAAATAGACTTGTATATCATTATTAACTGTTTCATATACTTTTTAAATTCTATCTGTAACTGTTCCAAACTCGGTCCCTTGCAGGAACTTCTCCATTGTGTCACCTGCTGGTTAGTTTGCATGCAACATTTCTTCAGTGCCAATGGCAGAGCATTACACAAATGTTATTTATTTTAACCTTCAATGTTCCATTTATTCTTTTCATCAAATGAAAACAATCCGTTGTCAAAGCTGATTTCTGTGGGTTTACCAAACCTCTTAATTACCCTATTCAGCATAAACGACACTACAGTGCTCATACTTAAATCGATTCAGACTTACCCTGGACATCTCTTCCAGATGCTGTTTCAGCTGCTTTGTCTGCATTTTAATTTAACTTCTTTGACATGTACTTTTTTTTTTCCATTTCACCATACAATTTCAAAATTTCCAATCTAGTCTGAACTATATCCTGCCTTTCCCAAGGTCATCATCTGCTGTCTTATATTCTGAAGTATTTCTCTCTCTTCACTTGTGGAACAAACCAACAAATTGTCCACATCAGCAAATACTTTCTAAGGGTATACCATATAACCATATATCGAACCTGCCTCCACCACCTTCACTGGAAGCTCATTCCACACAGCTACCACTCTCTGAGTAAAGAAGTTCCCCCTCAACATTCAACTCTGCCTTTCCCATCTAATTAAAAAAACCTACCTCATCCTAGCCTTTCTTGACATTGTTCCTTAAATCCCTTTCTCTCTCTTGGGGACCCCAGTCCTGTTAGGGCTTATAATCTCCAGATTAATTTCACTCCTGATAGGACTTTGAGGAAAAGTTCCCCAAGACATTTATTATTGGCATGTAATTCTCTGGCCCCGCTTGGTTCCCTCATAGGACTCACTTGTGTCAGTTCATCACTTATTTCAGTCTTTTCAACCAGGGGCTTTGTTCATTGAGATTGACCGCAGAGACCAACTGTTCGCTGAATCGGGGGGGTGGAAATAAATGACAATCCCACCACCTCCTTCAATTCTGCTTGACTTTAAGAAGAATGACTTCCACCACAATAGTTCATAGCGGCGGCCATGTTTGTAGTCTTTTGTCGGCCCGGATGTAACAATTTACATCATGCATCTTTATCTGACACATTGTGGTTCCCACCACTTTTACCAATGGTGCCTTCAAATCTTTCATGACCAATAATCGTCCCACGTTCTCCTCCTCCAAAGCCCAAATCCATTTCCTTCCCCATCAGGGATATGGGGTGAGGTATTTTTATTTATTATTTATTTTAATTTTTAGCCCTCTCAATATGGGTGCCCCAAGGGATAATCTGTCATCCTGTTGTCTCCTACTTCTGTTTCTCTGTCTGTCTGTCTGTCTCTCTCTCTCTCTCTCTCTCTGTCTCTGCTCTCTGTCTCTGTCTCTCTCTCTCCCTCTCTCACTGTCTCTCTCTCTCTCTCTCTCTCTCTCTCTCTCTCTCTCTCTCTCTCTCTCTCTCTCTCTCTCTCTCTCTCTCTCTCTCTCTCTCTCTCTCTCTCTCTCTCTCTCTGTGTCTGGCTCTCTCTCTCTCTCTCTCTCTCTCTCTCTCTCTCTCTCTGTGTCTGTATCTCTGTCTCTGTCTCTCTCTCTCTGTGTCTGGCTCTCTCTCTCTATCTGTATCTCTGTGTCTGGCTCTCTCTCTCTCTCTCTCTGGCTGTATCTCTGTCTCTCTCTCTCTCTCTCTCTCTCTCTCTCTCTCTCTCTGTATCTCTGTGTCTGGCTCTCTCTCTCTCTGGCTGTATCTCTGTGTCTGGCTCTCTCTGTCTGGCTGTATCTCTGTGTCTGTATCTGTATCTCTGTCTCTCTCTGTTTCTCAACTTGAATGTCTACCATAAAACAACAAACCATAAAAGCTGGTCATGTTTCATCAATTAACTTATTTCCAATTATTTCAATCCACATTCACCATTATTTTAAATGTCCAATTCCTAGAACTAGTAACAATTTTCCAAATTATCTTTACTGACAAGAAATCTAAAAGAACATCAAGAAACGATTAAAAGAAAATCAAAAGCTGATTTTTACAACTTCCCTTTTTCAGGTTACGAGGATACAAAGAGTTAATTTTACAGCTTGTTCGCAATCCAATTTGAACTACAGTGGAAATACTTGCTCCCGCCACTGTGTTCAATTTTACAACTTGCTCATTCCAACCTTTCATCTTACAACCATTCGTTCCAAACCGGTTTTTACATACAAATCACATTTGTTCCGTTCTTACTTCAAATAGATTATTCATTTTATATTTTCTCCCTGTCCAGCACTCTTGTCCCCGGCCTTTGCCGTCTTCTTATCTGCTACTTTCGGGAGTAACTCCCTCATCATCCTGTCTCTCTCTGTTTCCTTATTTGCTGTTTTTCTACTGCCTGCAACATAATCTTTACTACTTGTTTTTCACTTCTGTGAAAAGGAATTGATCTAACTGTTCTTGTCAGACCTAAAGGATCTTCAAGGAGGCTATTTAACAAACCCCCTTCCCCCTCAGGGTCCTCTCCTAGGTACCTCCCTCAGGGGTCTAATTTTAACCGAACTTATCTTCCCCTTCTGCCCTTTGACTTCCCGTCCTGTTGGCCGGGTGATCTTCGTCCACCCCGGCCCCTGTCTTCTCTTTCCTTTGGGTATTTTGGCCCCCTCCGGCTCTGCATTTGTCCCAACGGACTATACCTTATCATTGTTGGCTTCTCCAACCCCTGGGTATTTCCTGCCCTCCAGGGTCCAGCATTTGCCCCAACGGACTATTGGGCAGAATGCGGGGATTTGGCCCACAGCCTTTTCCCCTCCCTTCTGGGTTTGCCTTGCAGCCCCCTGAATCCTTTAGAGCGTCAACCACAAGGTCTCTCCACAATCGCCCAGGAAGAACTTTATTAGTCATTGTTCCTACCTGGGTTCTGTGCACAGAAATTGCTCGATTGATTTTTCACAATTTCCAACTACTCCCACTTCTTTGCCGAGTCTCTGTGTGGTCCGGATACTACTGCTTAAACAGCTGACGGCAAGCAAGGAGACCGCTGAACTCAGCAGGGTGCACCTTCCCTTCGTCCGTCTACTCCCGTCAGCTGTCCAGAGTATTGGATCTCGGAACGAGCCCCCAAGTTGTGAGATTTAAAAATCACAAATGCTCTTGAGACAAATTCAGACAAAGAAGTGTTTTTATTAATTTCATATTCTGCAGAATAGGTGCCTCTCCTCTGATGTCCCCTAGAGGCACAAAGAAGATGGAGATGCTTTCTATCTTTATACTTTTCTTCACTATGGTCACTACCTCATGTCTCCCCATCGAGTTTCGTCCAATCATAACATAAAGCCCACATTCCCACGAGAAAGTCCAGGAACGTCTCGGACCATCTCCTGACGTCAAAGGCTCCCAAGGCTTCTGCTGAAGTTTTTATCTTTGTTACTTTCTTTATCTAGAATTTCTCTCTGTTCTGTATATTGTTACTTTATTCTACCAGCAGTCTGGCTTCTGCTGACACCTTATTTCTTTCTAAGTTATATTTTTTCAGAGTTCTAGTATAAATCAATGATCCCTATTAACCCTTTTCTCACACTCCTAACCCCATTCTCCTGCCTTCTCCCCGTAACCACTGACACCCGTATCTCGGTACACGGAACGGTAATGAGCCAATATTAGGAGAAGCGGAGTTGAAACGAGACCTGGGTGTTCCTGCACATCAGTCACTGAAAGTACACATGCAGGTGCAGCAGGCAGTAAAGAAAGCTAATGGCATGTTGGCCGTCATTGTGAGAGGATTTGAGTTTAGGAGGTCCTACTGCAGCTGTACAGGGCACTGGTGAGACCGCACCTGGAGTATTGTGTGTAATTGTGGTCTGCTAATTTGAGGAAGGACATTCTTGCTATTGAGGGAGTGCTGCGTAGGTTCACTAGGTTAATTCCCGCAGGCAGACAAAAATGTGGGCGAAACTCAGCAGGTGAGGCAGCTTCTATGGAACGAAGGAATACCTTCGATTTTTCAAAGAATCTGCAGGTATTTCTTAAACAGGTTAAATCCCAGGATGGCGGGACTGACATATAATGAAAAAAATATGTTGACTGGGCTTGTATTTGTGGAGCTTAGAAGGAAGAGAGGGGATCTTATAGAAACGTATAAAATTATTAAAGGATTGGACAGGGTAGATGCAGGAAACATGTCCCCGATGTTGGGGGAATCCACAACCAGGGGTCACAGTTTAAGAATAAGAGATAGGCCCAACCCAGCTCCAACTCCCGAGGATCCCATTCCCCGACGAGCTGCGGACCACCAGCCGCCCTACCCAGAGGCCACCGCCGACAACTCCCCTGGGCGCCGGTGAAAGCCGAGCACCAGTCATCAATGGGGGGGACACAAAACCCTGCAGCAACTCAGCGGGACAGGCAGCATCTCCAGAGAAAAGGAATTGGTGACGTTTCAGGTCGAGACCCTTCTCCAGAGATGTTGCCTGATCCGCCGAGCCACCGCAGCATCGCGTGTGCATCCCCACCGATGATCAGCGCTCGGCTCCCGCCGGCACCGAGGTGACCAACCGACAGCCACTGGACAAAGCAAGAAGCGCAGGTGACGGTCCCCGGCCCACCCAGGAATAGGCCCCCTGGGAGCTGGAGCAGAGCCGAGCGCTGGCTGCAAGTCCAGGGCCACCATCGCTTAGGGCTGGCGCCCCACCAGTCCAGGGCTGCAGACCAACCCAGTGGGACAGGCAGAACCGAGCTGGAGCCAGTGCCTGCCCTCCCCATGCTGGCTGCAAGCCCGGGGCCACCACAGCCCCACCAGCTCAGGGCCAACCTGACACTCCCGGACAGGGACGGGACACCCGGGAGGGGACGGGGAAGGTCCAGCAGCAACTCCACGGTGCCTGCAGTGCCAGAGACCCGGGCCCAACCACGCGCAAAACGCAGACCTGCACCTACACAGCAGCACAGCCGCCCAGAATGTTTATAGCGAGTGACCTATGACCTGGGCATTCGCAATCAGAATACCGAACTCGCTTATTCACTGGATGTTTTGAAGACTAGATTTTGAAGTTAGATTTATCTCTTAGGCTGACGGAATCAATGGATATGGGGAAAACACAGGAGCAGAGTATTTAGATTCTGGATGATCAGTCGTGGTCATATTGAATGGTGGTGCTGGTTCGAAGGGCTGAATGGCCTACTCCTGCACCTATTGCCTGTTACCTTCTCCCAATTAACAATGATCTATACATTTTCCTTGAACCCCATTCCCTTTTTCCTGTTTTCACTCCTTACACTTCCTTATCTCCATATTACCCATCGGACTGAAGAAGGATCTCGACCCGAAACATCACGCATCCCCTCTCTCCACAGAAGCTGCCCGACCCGCTGAGTGATGTCAGCACTGTGACCTTCTTCCCATGATGCATGCTGCCCCCCCATGTGACTGCGCAATGGCAGGGTGCTTGGCCAGCAGTCCCCCTCGGATTGGTGGTGACGTCAGTGCGCTGGTCGTGCAGCCCCCCTTCTCCCACTTGTTTCCTCACCCCCTCCCATCTCCCCCTCCCACAACCCCCCTCCCCCCCTCCGCTCTCCCCTCATAACCCCTCTCCCTTCTCCCCCCCCCTCACTTCCACTGTCCTCATGCCCCTTCCCCACTTGCATCCTCACCATCTCTCCCCTCCTTCCTGCCACACTTCTCCCCCTCCCTGACACCTCATCTCCTCCCTCAATAACCCCACTCAAGCACTAGTAATGTTCACGCATTAGTAATGTCCTGTTTGCCAACTTGTTGACCCTCTGTGTTCCCCTGCTGTAGGGTTTAGGAGCCAATGCTGTAGACGGAGAGACGGGGATGTGAGCGGCCATTGAGGGCGGCCAGAGTGCTGGTGAGACCCCCCACCCCTCCCCATCTGCTCGATGTGCGACCTGAGCTTCAATGGAGGACCACATGACGGGGCACAAGGAGAAGCGTTATGAGTGTGACGTGTGTGGCAAAGCCTGGCAGTACCCTAGCCGTCTGGAGATCCACCGGCGGGTGCACACAGGAGAACGTCCCTTTGATTGCTCCGACTGCGGCAAGAGCTTTACCTGTTTGTCGGTGCTGCGGGTGCACCGGCAGGTGCACACGGAAGAACGTCCCTTTGAATGCTCCAACTGCAGCAAGAGCTTCAAGACGGCACATGAACTGGAGAGACACCGGCGAGTGCATACGGGCGAGAAGCCCTATGGCTGCTCCACCTGCGGGACGAGCTTTGCCTGGTTGTCGGGGCTGCGGGAGCACCGGTGGATACACATGGGCGAGAAGCCCCATGGCTGCTCCATGTGTGGCAAGAGCTTTGGCCAGTTGTGGAGGCTGCGGGAGCACCGGCGGGTGCACAGCAGCGAGCGGCCCTTCTCCTGCTCTGTCTGCGGCAAAGGCTTCAAGTCGTGTAAGACCCTGAAGGTGCACAGGCGCCTGCACACCGGGGAACGGCCCTACATCTGCAGCGAGTGTGGCAAGAGCTTCACCCATTCTAACAGCCTGCTGTCCCACCAGCACACCCACACCGGGGAGCGGCCCTACACCTGCAGCGACTGCGGCAAGGGCTTCGCCCATTACAGCAACCTGCTGTCACACCAGCGCACCCACACCGGGGAGCGCCCCTTCACCTGCACCCAGTGCAGCAAGGGCTTCACCAAGTCCAGCAGCCTGCTGTCCCACCAGCGCACCCACACCGGCGAGCGCCCCTTCAGCTGCAGCGACTGCGGCAAGGGCTTCATCTGCTCCAACAGGCTGCTGTCCCACCAGCGGGTGCACGCCGGCGACCGTCCCATCCCCAGCCCGGTGGGTGGAGAACGCTTTGCCATGGCCTCCCATGCCCTGTCTCACCAGCGCGTGCACACCAGTGGCCAGCCCTACGACTGCCCGTACTGCGGTGAGTCGTTTGACAGCTCACGGGGGTTGCGGCAGCACCGGCGGGCTCACACCGGCGAGCAGCTGCACCCACTGCGGCAAGAGTTTCAAGAAAGCACGGGGGCTGCGGGAGAACCAGCGGATACACACCAGAGAGAGACCCTTTGAGTGCGCTGAATGTGGCGAGGGTTTCACCCGCATGTCCAGCCTGTGGCAGCACCGGCTCACACACAGCGGTGAACGTCCATTCCCCTGCCCGTCCTGTGGTAACGGCTTGACCCGCCTTGACCACCTGCTAGAGCACCGGCGAGTCCACACTGGCCAGCGCCCCTTCACCTGCCCGCTCTTTGCCCTCTTCTCCAGCCTGCTGGCACACGTGGATAGGCACTGTTTTGTGTCCTTTTTTGAAAAACAGCATCTGCAGTTCCTTGTTTTTAAACCATTCTGGTTAACCATCTCTGCACCTTCCCCAAAGCCTCCACATCAGTCCTGTAATGGAGTGACCAGACTGTATGCAATACTCCAAATGCTACCTGACCAATGTCCCTTAAAGCTGCACATATACATTCCTCTCTCTTTATCTCACACCCTTTTATCTCCTTGTTTTCTCTCGCCTCTGTCACTCCAGTTATTGCAGGAGATCTTGTCGACGAGTATTCTGGACCCACTGTTGACATCTGAAATTACAGGAGCAAATTAGGATTAACTAATAAGAAAAAAACTAATCATAACTACATGCCTGAACAATGGATGATATATCACTTAAGTGCAATTGTTTTCAGTTGTGTGGAGAGACCTGTATATTGAACATGCTTTTTTCCTCTAATATGTCAATTTACCTTAAATGCAGAAGAGCTTATTAAAATCTTCTTACAAAGACCATTAGGTATTTTCTTTTAATGCTCTTTTGGACCCAAGGCATAGCAGAGCTGCTACTCTCACAAAGAGGTAAGGGAAGGAGAGAGGGAAGGGAGGGGGAGGGAAGGGAGGGAGATCGAGAGAAGAGAGGGAGAGATTGAGAGAGGAGAGGGAGAGGGAGAAGGGGGCAGAGGGAGAAGGGGGAGAGGGAGAAGGGGGAAAGTGGGGCGAGGGAGAATGGGGACAGGGAGAAGGGGGAGAGAGAGTGGAACGATAGGACATTATAACGTGCAGCCGTCCCATTCCGACCAAGGATTATAGAGCAGAGCTCCTCTCGTAACTTTGATTGCGGCTGCTGCCGCCAAACCCCCCGGCCCATCATTGCACCCAAAGATGATAGAGCAGAGTTGTATAATATTTGATTGCACCCTTCTTCACGGCGGGCTTGTGATCTTTGCTTGTGATGTCTCGGCAATTCAAGGGACATAACGGGCAACAGCCGTCGCCTTCCTTCCCGCACATGAATCTGAGCTTGAAAAATCTCCTGGTCACTGGGCCTAATGTGTTCCTTGAGCCATATTTTGGAGACCAATCCCTTACAAGAACAAAACCCAAAATGTATAGAAGTGTTAAAATTGTCTTTATTATTATGGTAAGTAAAGATCTATTAAAAATAAGTCTACTAACTTTCTAATGTACCGACAAACCTAGTTTCCCAATGGCCGTTGATGGGAGAACAGAAAATAACAGAATATTGACTGAAAATAGTAATAATATTTTCTTACCTTTTTTATTGGGGAACCTAAAGAATGACAGGTCGGGTCTTTTAGATTTATGATTAAAACAATTGATAACAGAGCAGTGAGATGAAGATTTAGATAAGGACGCCATGACAGCCCAATAAAATGCCTCAAAAAATGGCGTCGACAATCACACACATCATACTACGCGTTTTTCGAGGAGTGGCCTATCTTGCTCCGCTCTAAGATCTTTGCTAGAAACCAAAAATCTGCTACAGGATCTTCGCTAGAAACATAGAAACCTGGTGCAGGAGGAGGCCATTCGGCCCTTCGAGCCAGCACCGCCATTCATTGTGATCATGGTTGATCGTCCCCTATCAATAACCCGTGCCTGCCTTCTCCACATATCCCTCGCCCCGAGAGCTCTATCTAACTCTCAAATCCATCCAGTGACTTGGCCTCCACTGCCCTCTGTGGTAGGGAATTCCACAAATTCACAACTCTCTGGGTGAAAACGTTTTTTCCCACCTCAGTCTTAAATGACCTCCCCTGTATTCTAAGACTGGCCCCTGGTTCGGGACTCGCCTAACATTGGGAACATTTTTCCTGCATCTAGCTTGTCCAGTCCTTTTGTAATTTTATATGTTTCTATAAGATCACCCCCTCATCCTTCTAAACTCCAGTGAATACAAGCCCAGTCTTTTCAATCTTTCCTCATATGACAGTCCCGCCATCCCAGGGATCAATCTCGTGAACCTACGCTGCACTGCTTCAATCGCAAGTAAGTAAGTAAATTTTATTTATATAGCACGTTTAAATCAACTTGCGTTGAAACCAAAGTGCTCTACATAAAATAAATAATTAAGTTTCTGTACATCCATAGACAAATTAAAAGAAAGAAAAATGACACAACGCACCATAGAATTCAACGTGAACGTCCCCCCACAACAGAATCAAAATGTTCCACTGTGGGGAAAGGCATCAGAAAGTTAAGTCCTCTTCCTCTGAATCACCCGAGGTTGGGGCCTATTTGTGGCCTCCGCAGCCAGTCCGATGTTTTCGGGCCCTCTTGCCAGAAAGCTGGAACTCCGGAGTCGAGTGAAACACTCCTCAGCGGTTTGGAATGTCTGGAGCGGCCACTTCCTCCCTGGAGACTGCGGCTCCTGAAGTCCTCAGGCCGCGCTGGTTGGAGCTCCGACTGGCGATCGCGATCCCAGGCTTCGCGGTGTCTTAAATCCAGCGCCGCCCGCGGCTGGACGCCCACAGCCACAGCTCCTCGGATGTTGGAGTCGGCGGTCACAGCACTCCGGAGCTTACCGCACGGCGACCCGGTAAGGCATCACCCGCTCCGTGATGGTGTCCCAGCGCTGCGCCGCCGCCGAAGCTGTAGCCCTGGCCGGTCCCGACAGGAAACGCCGCTCCAGTCCGATGGTAGACGACGAGGAAGGGGCGAAGAAGCAGCTCGGACGAAAGCCGCCTCTCCGACCAAGTAGGGACTGGGAAATAAAGTTTCCCCCTTCCCCACCCCCACCCACCACATAAAAGACCTCCAACTAACATTTGTTATTTTTTAACAGGACTAAAAATAAAACTAAAAAAATGGTGAAAGGGTGGACTGCAGGCAGAGCAGCCATACACAATGTCACCCCACTCCTGCAGTCCGCCATTCTTCAGAAGAAAGGGAGAGAGGGGGAGACTGAGAGAGAAGGACAGAGATGGAGAGAGAGAGAGAGAGCGATAGACGGACAGAGAGTGGAAAGAGAGAGGGAGAGAGAGGTGGGGGGGAGAGGGAGAGAGAGTGGGGAGAAAGAGGGGAGAGAGAGAGGATGTCCTTCCTCACATTAGGAGACGAGGATGTCCTTCCTCAAATTAGGAGACCAAAACTGGACACAATACTGCAGATGTGGTCTTACCAGAGCCCTATACAACTGCAGAAGAACCTCTTTACTCCTATATATCCTATAACCCTCTTGTTATGAAGGCCAACGTACCATTACCATTCACTGCCTGCTGTACCTGCACGCCAACCTTCGGCGACCAGTGTACAAGGACACCCAGGTCTCGCTGTACTTCCCCCTTACCTAACCTAACCCCATTCTGCATCTGTATCTTTGACTATAGTCACCATCACTGGTTGTCGCAAACGTATCCTACACCCACTAGGGACAATTTTTACATTAACCAAGCCAATTAACCTACAAACCTGTACGACTGTGGAATGTGGTAGAAAACAGGAGATCTCAGGGAAACCCCATGCAGGTCACAGAGAAAACGTGCAAACTCCGTACAGACAGGGCCCGTAGTCAGGATCGAACCCGGGTCTCCAGCGCTGCATTTTGTTGTAAGGCAGCAACTCTACCGCTGCGCCACCGTGAATCCCCGGGGAGAGTGGCGCCGTTTGTGAACCGGGTCCCCGCTATTCAGTGAAGGGATTCCTGCGGCCTCAGCCGCCCAGTGACGCCCCGAGCTTATGCATCACCGGGCAGAGAGGGGTCTGCCGTGGGGATGTTCATACTAGGAGCACAGAATTAGGCCAGTCGGCCCATCTAGTCTACTCCGCCATTCAATCATGGTTAGACACAAAATGCTGGAGTAACTCAGCTGGACTGGCAGCATCTCGGGAGAGAAGGAATGGGTGAAGTTTCGGGTCGAGACCCTTCTTCAGGCTGGTTAGGGATAAGAGAAACGAGAGATATAGACGATCATTTTTGTCTTAGACTCAATCATGGCTTATCTACCTCTCCCTCTCAAACCCCATTCTCCTGCCTTCTCCCCATACCCCTGGCACCCATACGAATGAAGAACCTGACAATCTCAACTTTTAAAAATACCCAATGACAGCCGTCTGCGGCAATGAATCTCACAGATTCACCACCCTCCAGCAAGAAATTCCTCATCTCCATTCTAAAGGTTCATCCTTTACTTCTTAAATTGTGCCCTCTGGTCCGAGACCCTCTCACTGGTGGAGGCATCTTCTCCACATCCACTCTATCCAGGCCTTTCACTCTTTGATGTGGTCTGGGGGATGTAGAGAGGGTTTGGGAGGGACGGGGTGGGATGTGTAGGGTGAAGAGAGGGTTCAGGAGTGGGAGGTAGGGGTGTGGAGGGTGAAGAGAGGGCTCAGGAGGGTGAAGGTTCAGGAGGGGAGGATGGGGCGAGGAGAGGGTTCATTAGGGGGAGCGTGGGGATGAAGTTTGAGGGTTCAGGAGTGGGAGGATGGGGTGTTGAGGATGACGAGTGTTTCAGGAGGGTGAGGATCGGGTTCAGGAGGGGGAGGGTGGGGAGTGGAGGGTGAAGAGAGGGTTCAGGAGGGTGAAGTGGGGAGGGTTCAGGTGGTTGGGGAGCGTGTAGAGGAGGCTCAGCAGGATAGGGACAGGGTGGGTGGGTGACAGCATGGTGCCAGATGGGGTGACTGTGGGAAATGTGAGGCCACCCCGCCAGCAGACATTTAAGCAGCAATGTTGTATTGTGTGAATGATTTTTGTACTATTATACAATTATCATGGTGCCTTGCTGTAGCAGCACCAGTATTAGATAGCATTTATTGACATAAATAAGGAATAATATTGTATCAAGTTTCATCAGACTGGTGTTACCGTGTGTAGCGAGACCGATGCTCAGCCTCTGTTCTTTAGTGTTTAGTGTTTAGAGGGGTGACCTGAATGAAATGTCCATAGATTGGATGTGTGCCGGGTGTTATGTTATGCTGCACGTAAGAATTTAATTGTTCCATTGTACGTGTGAGAATTTAACACTCTTGACTCCTGGTTTTTCCCCCGAGTGAAGAATCCAGAACCAGGGGTCGGAATCTGTGACTTGGTCGGTGGTCGGTGTGTTTCTAGGGTGGCTTGTTTCTGACTCTGAGGAATGGTGGAACAATGGCTGCCCAGCTCCACCCAGTGTAAATGTGCTTGGGGTTCCTGTCTTCATCACTCTGTTGACCAGTGGCACCTCCATACCCCAGCTCCCCCCTCGCAACATGGACCCGCTACAATTCACATACCGTCCGAACTGATCCACGGACGATGCACTCTCCCAGGTTCTGCACGCCGCCCTCTCTCTCCTCTTGACAGCCATAAGGGGGGCTATGTGATGATGCTGTTCAAGCACTACAGTTCCGCCCTGGTCAGACTGGCCTCATCTTGACCCCCCTCGTGTCGCCAGTCTTCTCACCACCAGAAGGGGGCTATGTGAGTGATGCTGTTCATAGACTACAGTTCACCTTCAAAACGAGTGTGCCCACAAATGGTGAACATTCTGACTGCTCCCGAAAAGCACCTGGAATTCGGGCAGATCAGTACCCCCTGTGTGCCTGGGTCCTGGACTTTCTCACCACCAGGCCCCAGGTGCGTCAATATGGGGTAGAATACATCGAAGTGCCCGCCCTGAGCACACCCCCCCCTTGCTGTCCACAGCGTCCCTACTGTACTCCTCATGGGTGGCCCCCACTCGACTATCTCATTTTGCTGATGACACTGTGGTGGTGGGCCTGATCCAGCCAATCAAACAAGCTGATCACCGGGAGGTGGTGCCTGATCTCAGCACTCTGGTGTCTAGACACAGCCTCCTCTTAAAATCCAAAAAAATAAGAGCTGATCGTGGCCCTCTAGTGTGCACCTCATCCAGGACTTACACATCATTTGAATTTAAATGGGGATAACTGTGGATAGGGTGAGCTGTTTTAAATACCTGGGAGTCCACACATATGGGAGAAATACAGCCGTCGATCATGCAATGTACATACACTCTGGATAGGGTGCACTCTGCAATACCTGGGAGTCCCTTACCCACCTCTGGCAATTGTCCATGGAAATTCAGAGGTCCCTCTGCAGGCACAGGATCCCCAGTGCTTCTCAGACACTGCGAGCCGCTCTGGCTGTGGAAAGCATCTTGTCCGGAAAATCACGATTTGGTTTGGGAACTGCTCTGCCCAGGATAAGACGCCTCTCTGCATGTAGAATAGTGCATTCGACCGAACACACTCTGGGAGTTCACTCGCCCCGCCTGCTGTTCTAAATATCATCAGAAGGTGCATCTCCATATATGAGACATGGCAGCCAGCTGCAGCATGGCAGACCCCTTCCCCTGAGGCAATTCTAGTGTCCTCTGAGGAATCCCACTGTTTCCGGAAATTCACGATTTCGACCTGCTGCATCTCTGGGTTTGATTTCACCGAATCTATGGGAGCATCTGCCAGGTGTTCAATCCAGAGCCAATATCATGGATTTGCAGGACTTTAAACTCAGTTTTGGGCCTAATTTCAGTCCTGAAGCATCTGTGGGTTTCATTTCGATCTGTTTCCTTCTCTCTAATCCTCCGGTTCATATAACTCCAGCGGGTGAGGCGTCTGAGGAAGGGTTTTCAACCCGAAACGTTACCCTTTCCTTCGCTCCATAGTCTGCCTCACCTCTGAGTTTTCATCCACCATTTTTTGTCTACCTTCGATTTTCCAGCATCTGCAGTTCCTTCTTAAACATATCAGATTTGCAGCATCTGCGGGTCTTTATTTCAGATTTGCAGCATCTGCTGGTTTGATTAAGAAAGAATCGAAGGCAGACAAAAATGCTGGAGAAACTCAGGCAGGTGAGGCAGCATCGATGGAGCGAAGGAAATGGGCATCGTTTCGGGTTGCTCTCTCTCTCTCTCTTCCCCCTCTCTAGGAAATCTTCCCCCTCTCTCTTCCCCTCTCTCTCCATCCATCTATCTCCTTCAATCTCTCTCTCTCCCCCTCTCTCTCTTCTTCTCTCTCTCTTTCCCCCTCTCTCTCCTCTTCTTCCCCCTCTCTCTCGTCCTCTGCAGCCCCCCTCTCATCTCCTCCCCTCTCTCTCTCCCCCCTCCTCCCTCTCGTCCCCCTGCTCTGCCCCTCTTCAAGACGAGACTCGAACCGAACCCACTCTCCTCGGCCCCCCCTCCTCACTCAGAGGTGCAACTCCCCCTCTCCCCCCCCCCTCCTCACTCCCCTCCCCCTCTCCCCTCCTCACCCTCTCCTCCCCTCCCTCCTCCTCCCTCCCTCCCCTCTCCTCCCCTCTCCTCTCCTCTCCTCCCCTCTCAGACTGCTTTACAGCGCAGGTAGACCTTGTGTTCGTCATAGATGGATCGGGCAGTATTGATCCCAAAGATTTCTCTCGGATGAAGGAATTTTTGATTGCTATGCTGAAACGCTTCAAAGATCCCTCTCTCTCCCCTCTCTGATTTCCCTCCTTTCCTCCCCCTCTCTCTCTCCCTCCCCTCTCCTCCCCCTCTTCCCCCTCTCCCCTCTCCTCCCCCCCTCCCTCCCCTCCCCCCCCCCTCTCCTCCTCTCGTCCCCCCTCCCCTCCCCCTCTTCCCCTCTCCACTCCCCCCCTCCCCCCTCCCCCTCTCCTCCCCCCTCTCCTCTCCTACCCCCTCCTCTCTCCCCCTCCACCCCTCCTCACCCCCCTCCCCCTCTCCTCCCTCCCCCCCTCCCCCCCTCCCCCTCTCCTCACTCCCCCTCCTCCTCTCTCTCCCCTCCCCCTCCCCTCCCCCCCTCCTCTCCTCCCTCCTCTCCTCCCTCCCCCTCCCCTCTCCTCCCCTCCACGTTTCTCCATCCCTCTCCTGTCCTCTCTTCCCCTCCCCTCCCCCCTCTCCTCTCCCCTCCCCACCCTCCTCCCCCCTCCTCCCCTCCCTCCTCTCCCTCCCCCCTCCTCCTCTCCTCACTCCCCTCCCCCCCCCTCCTCCCCCTCTCCTCTCCTCCCCCCCCTCCTGTCCCTCCCTCCTCCCCTCCCCCTCCCTCCTCCTCCCCCTCCTCCCTCTCCCCCCTCTCTCCTCCCTCCTTCTCCTCCCTCTCTCCCCTCTCCTCCTCCCTCCCCCTCTCTCGCCCCTCCCCCTCTCCTCCCTCTCCTCTCCCCCCCTCCCTCCCCCCCTCCTCCCCCCCCCTCCTCCTCACTCCCCTCCCCCCCCTCTCCTCACTTCCTCGCCCCCCTCTCCCAGCACTCCCTCCCCTCCCCTCCCCTCTCCTCTCCTCTCCCCTCCTCCCCCTCTCCTCTCCCCCCCTCCCCCTCTCCTCCCCTCCCCCTCTCCTCTCCCTCCCCCCCCCCCCCTCTCCTCCGTCTCTCTCTCCCTCTCTCCCTCCTCCCCCCTCTCCTCTCCTTCTCTCCTCTCCTCTCCCCCCCCCCCCCTCTCCTCTCACCTCTCTCGCTCTCTCTCTCTCTCCTCTCTCTCTCTCTCTCCTCTCCCTCCCCCCCTCTCCTCTCCTTTCCCCCCTCTCTCTCTCCCTCTCCCCCTCTCCTCTCCCCCTCCCTCCCCCTCTCTCTCCCTCCCCCCTCTCCTCTCCCTCCCCCCTCTTCCCCTCCTCCCTCCCTCCCCCCTCTCCTCTCCCTCCACCCCTCTCCTCTCCCCTCCCCCCTCCTCCCCCTCCCCCCCCTCCTCTCTCCCTCCCCCCTCCCCTCTCCCTCCACCCCTCCCCCTCCCCCCCTCTCCTCTCCCTCCCCCCCCCCCTCTCCTCTCCTCTCCCCCCCCCCCCTCCTCTCCTCCTCCCCCCCCCCCCCTCTCCTCTCCTCCCCCCTCCTCTCCTCTCTCCCTCCCCCTCTCCCTCCTCCCCCTCCCCCCCTCTCCTCCTCTCCCCCCCCTCTCCCCCTCTCCTCTCTCTCCCCACCCCCTCTCCTCCTCTCCTCACTCTTCTCCCCCTAGCCCTCTCCCCCTCTCCTCTCCCTCCTCCCCTCTCGGGGAGAGGCGGCGCTTCCTTCCTCCCGGCCTCTTGCGGTGGCGGTGGAGGAGCGGGTCCCTGACCCCGTGTCCGGGCCGTGGGAGCGGGAAGAGGAGACAGACCCCACTGTCCGGGCCGGGATACTCAGACTCAGGGCCGGGGAGCGAGGACAACAAGTTGCCATCGGTGAGTATTTTGTCCGCCGGTCCCCAGTGGACGGGTCTAATGTTGGGGACAGACTTGGGTTAAATGTCCTCATTGAATTGGATTTGCTTTTGTCAGGACATTGAATTGATTGTTGTGAGTAAATGTGTCACCGTGATAGTTTGAAGCACAACAGTCATGTTCAACAACAGCTGTGTTTTGTCACTGGATGTGTTGGTGGAGATGCTGCACATCACACACACACACTTCTATAGAGTTGTAACTAACAGTTGATGTGTTGAATGTGCTGAGCAGTCTGGTGGAGTCAAAGCAAATGTCCCAGTTTATTTTACAGTTACTAAATGGCGGAATGTTCAGGTTACTATTTCATAATCAAACCGTCAGCTTCTTATGTCAGTTATTTTTGCTGATAAAACGTCCTCAATTACCAAAGGCCTTTTTGAGCAAATTCAATAAAGGAGAATTAACACATTTTTATCGCCCTCTGGTCACAGTTGAGACTGAGTGATCCTAGGAGAAGTTGCAGCAGAATGATAGTAAGAGGAAAGGATACTGTGAGGATTTCAGATTTGCAACACAGAATGCATTTTGTATATGTCAGTTCTCATTTCATTATTCAAATGAGTTGGGACTATTGGGTATGTGAGTGGAAATATGAAATTTACACAAATCTGTTGACCACTGCAGAATGACGTGACTTTTGCAACGTTTTTTTTGCATGGAATTTAAAAAAAAATATTGCTATTCCTGAAGATCTGAATGAAAAATAAAATGCCGATATGGTAGAAACACTCAGCAGTTTGAGCAACATTTGATACAGTCCCAGTTCTGATAATGGATCATATACACTTGCACTTCCACTGTTTTCTGCATTCACTAATTTAAGCAATAAAGTAAATACACATTGTCTTTATTACACTGGTAACAAATGGTAGTCATTTGTACTTGGCCAGATCACACACAATGGTAAGATAAACAAATATGTTTGATTTAGATGCTAGAAGTTGTTTAAAGGTAAAAAGAGATCACCTGTCCACAGTTGGGATAGTTCAGGACCAGAAGTAGTGCAATTTAATGCAGAATTATATCTTTCAGCCATGATAATAGAGAATGTCTGCAAGATAGCAAAGGATAATCCCTGTTTGTTGAGGATGAATCGGTTGGAGAGCTGAGTGCTGAGAGGAACAGATGTTTGGTCAACAATTCAGTAGTTCAACAAGCAACTGTACAGTGTAATTCTTTTAGCACATATTACACTTTCAGTCTTCGCCATTTTCAACGTCCAAATCAGATCCGCCCGCGAGCTCAATGTCCTGGTGCAGTTCCTGTGAACAGACCTCCCTCTCCTCACACATATTTGTGTCCCGCGGGGCGCCTCCACCTACCTTGAAGGGCTGTAGGCATGATCCCAGTTCATCCTCCTACTGGGCCACTCCTAGCGCCTGACGTCTCCAGCTTTCTCCCGGTAACGCCGTCCGATGAACATTTGGGCGGGTTTGGGCAGCATCCTGTAGAGATGAGACGGATGATTCTCCTGTAAAGTGGGACTGGTGGTGGTACTGCAGACATCACCTGACATCAGAATAGGGCCAGCAGAGTGTGACAGTAATTCCCCACCAGTGGGTATTTTTTCCTCTTTCTCTGAGTTGTGGATCAAGGGGAAAGCTGTCAAATGATCCACTGGACTACACATCAGTTGGAAATATGGTCTGAGTTAAGGCAGCCAAAGACTGGATTGTTTTATCTGAGTAATGAAGGCTGAGTGGAGGTCTAATAGAAGTATAGAATATAAGGGGCATAGATATTGTCAGTCTTGTTCCTAGGGTGGGGATGTCTCTTACTGGAGGCAAATGGGTTCAGATGAGAAAGGAATGTTTAAAGGGGACCGGCTGGACTAGTATTTAACGCAGACTGGTCAGTTCCTGCCTGAGGATGTGATGGAAACGTAGTTTGGACTGACACATGACTGACACAGTCAGGGAACAGAGGGACCCCATCCATGAACATTAGTTCAAATTGGCATGATGTTGTTGGTGCAGATATTGGGGATTGAAGGGCCAGTTCCCGTGCTGCACTAGTCTATCTTCTATGTATCATCTCCATGTTTGGCTTCATTAATCCAAATCATAAAGTCATAGACTCGCACAGCAAGGAAACGGCTTCCTCGGCCCAAGATGCCCCATCTACACTGGTAGATAACATATGCCCCATTATGCCCGCCTGATTTCCTCCTTTAGTATGCACCTCAATTCCCGAATCTCCTCTGGGAATAGACTAGATCCCACGTTCCTATACCGATTACAAACTGCCTCAATTTTCCTGACCAGAGCCTCAAATTCTCTCGCCATGCAAGTGTACCCACACCCACTTGTCTTGCTATTCTCTTTAATATGAGCATGCATGCCTTGAACTTGTCACTACATTTTTCAAAGCATCCCAATTTCCGGATGTTCCTTTGACGGCAAATATTTGGAATTTAGAAAGTTGAAATCCCCACAATGACTACCTTGTTGGCTGTGTAGCTACCCACAATCTCTTGGCAATTGTGCTCTTCCAATTACCGCTGACTATTCCTCCACCACCTCCCCCCCCCCCCCCCAACAATTTACACACCAACAAGGTGATCAGCCCTTTTTATTTAATAGCTCCACCTATACAGACTTACTTGAAGGAACCATCAGTCATGGCATCTCGGTTTACTACTGTAACATTCTTTCTAATCAATGAAGCATCACTCCGTCCTCTTTCACCCTCACCTCACTCGCTCCTGTAGCATCCACATTCTGGAACATTAAGCTGCCAGTCCTGTCCCTCTTAGCCAGATTTCTGTAATGGCTACAACATCCCAGTCGCACACACCTATCCACACCCTCAGCTCATCCACTTTACCTCTCAGGCCTCTCAAATTAAAATAATTGCAATCTAATCAAACAGCCCTTCCTCGCTCATTGTCATGCATATACTGTGCACTGAACTTTCTCTGATCACCATCCATACTGGCCTCCAGCTTCTCATCTGCCTCAGTCATGCATTCTATCCATCCTTCACCAATATAGTTTCGATCCACCAACACAGCAGCAGCAAACCTGTCGGTCAGGATGTGTATGAATGAACTGCAGTTGCTGCTTTAAACCGAAGATAGACACAAAAGGCTGGAGTAACTCACCGAGCCAGTCAGCATCTCTGGAGAGAATGAATGGGCGACACCCTTCTTCAGGGGCGACAGATGGCGCAACGGGCTAAGTGTTCGGCTGGCAACCGGGAAGGTAGCCGGTTCGAATCCCGCTTGGAGTGCATACTGTCGTTGTGTCCTTGGGCAAGACACTTCACCCACCTTTGCCTGCGTGTGAATGTGTGTGAGTGATTGGTGGTGGTTTGGAGGGGCCGTAGGCGCAGATTAGCAGCCACGCTTCCGTCAGTCTGCCCCAGGGCAGCTGTGGCTACAGAAGTAGCTCACCACCACCGAGTGTGACTGAGGAGTGAATGAATAATGTGATGTAAAGTGCCTTGAGTATCTAGAAAGGCGCTATATAAATCCCATCCATTATTATTATTATTATTATTATTAGATTGGTTAGGGATAAGGGAAACGTGAGATATAAACGGTGATGTGGAGGGTGGGCTGTAAGCTTCCCAAGTGAAATATGAGATGCTGTTCCTCCAATTTACATTGAGCCTCACTCTGACAATGGAGGAGAATGAGGACAGAAGGGTCTGTGTAGGAATGGAAGGGGAATTAAAGTGTCCAGCAACTGAGAGATCAGGTTGGTTCAGGCGGACTGATTGAAGGTGTTCCGTGAAACGATCGCCCAGTCTGCGTTTGAATTCTCCGATGTATAAGAGTCCATATCTTGAACAACGGATACAGTAGATGAGGTTGGAGGAGGTGCACGTTAACCTCTGCCTAACCTGAAAGGACTGTCTGGGTCCCTGGACAGTTGAGGGAGGAGGTTTAGCGACAGTTGTTGCATCATCTGCGGTTGCAGGGGAAGCTACCTGGGAAGGAGGTGGTTTGGGTGGGAAGGCACAAGTTAGCCAGGGAGTTGCGGAGGGAAAGGCCTCTGCGGAGATGGAATATGTGGCTTGTGGTGCGGATCCTGTTGGAGGTGGCAAAAATGTTGGAGGTTTATGTGTTGTCTGCGACGGCTGATGGGGGTGAAGTTAAGGACGAGGGGGACTTTCGTCTCTGATGTGAAGCGGTGAAGGAGGTGGGAGGGCAAGGTGTACTGAGGAGTCACCAGTGAGGGCCTCATCTATGATGGAAGAACCCACGTTCCCTGAAGAATGAGGACATCTTGGTTGTTCAGGGCGCAGACGGAGAATTGGGAGTAGGGGATAGAGTCTTTGCAGGAGGCAAGGTGGGAAGAAGTGTGGTCGAGATAGTTGTGAGAGTCAGTGGGTTTGTAGTAAACGTCAGTCAATAGTTTGTTTCTTGTGATGATGACTTTGGGAGCTGCCGGTCAGGATATTGGCATCCCCTCGGGTTCAGGTGCAACTCATCCCTCTTGTACAGGTCACGTCTGCACCCAGTGGTACATAAGTATTTTTTCCTAACGTCCTATGTCATTTGTGCCAACATGCACAGCAACTTCTGGCTCATTCTCCCCCTTGAGAATATCAAGTAGCTGCTCCGAGTCATCCTGGACCCTGGCACCAGAAAGCAACGCACAATCCTGCAGTCTCGATGTTGCCACAGATTCTCCTGTCCACCACCCTCCCCTCTCCCCAACAGATGTGTATCCTTCCACTATAGCTTTGCCAGGCACGGAGCTTCACCCTGCCTGATATTACTGCTCTTCCCCGACGGATCATCCCCTAACAGTCTCCTAAACTGCTACCTGTTTTGAAAGGGAATGGCCACAAAGAATGTTCACCTACACCCTTTCCGACTAGAAGTCCTGGTGGTCACCCACATCCTTTCATCCTGGTCTTTGGGCATGACGTCTTTGGGATGTTAGTTTTGTCCAAAAGGTCTCCCGGATGATCCTTAGGTCATCCATCTGCATCTCTAGTTCCCAAATACAGCCTGCAAGGAGCTGCTCCTGGACAAATTTCCCACGCGTTTAGTCACCAGGGAGTCCAGCAGTTGCTCTGACATCCCACGCATGAACGTCGCATCATTCCACCTGCATCTTGACGGCACTGAAATAAGAACCAACAAGCTCAACAATCTCACGCAACAGGCTACACAGCTGATTCAACAGACTGGACCTTTATCTCCTGCCCCCTCTCCTCAGACTCCTTGCCAAAGACTCACACTTGCCCTGTACACAGCACTTTACATCCACACAGCCTCTCTCCCAATAGAACTAGTCCCAACAGGCCACTTCACTGCATCTTGCCTTTTTATTAGTTGCTCAATCAGCCAATTTCTTCTTTCGTGTGGCGTGCACAGCCTAAAGTTGTTGGACAACTCGTTCTATTTGATCTTCCGTTTCTACAAGTCGAGTTGATTGTATTAGTCGAAACAGGGCGGACCACGTGAAGGTTGCAATCTCCCACCCCCAGCCAATTTCGATGCTCCAAACAATCCACGCGCCATATTTTCAAGTGCCCTAAACTGTCAAATCCTTTTATCCACGTCATTAATATAGGTTGTAAAATTGGGAGACCCAGAACTGGCCTTTGCAGCATCGGTCTAGTTATTGACCCATTTATCCAAGTGAATGGGCTGCCAGGCAAGTGGTCAGTGTTATTCTGGATGGTGTAGGAGCTGCAACATCTCTTGACGTGTCCCTTGTGGTCCATGGAGAAAGGTTTGAATGTGAAGAAGCGAGTCGCTCAGTGCAAGATTTCCATACTGTTATACCACCAGGCCACAGGATGGAAATGGCTGATTCAGTTTAGTTTCTGGTTCAATGTTGACCTTCCACGGCCCACCCCCTCCCCCAAACCTACCCGCTCCCACCCCCAACACCGGGAGATTGATCGTGGTGGATAGTGGTTCACGGTTCACTTGGATATCTGTTCATTCTTGTCTTAATCATTGTCTAATCTCACTATTATTATTCGGTTTACTGCAGAGCAGCAGAATATGGTCACACCTATCCACACCACGGATGAAGTTGGAAACAGGACTGCGGCTCCAGTGCCCTCAACAACAAGGACGGACACAGGTGTGTTGCAGAATTCTTCACGATATAAATGTTGTCTGGATATCTGGTTTGCATCTAATACATGGTCCACAGGTCAGAAGGATAGGGGATGAAGGAAGGGACTGAGAAAGAAGATGTTAACATCTGCAGGCAGTAGTTGAAAGGACAGAGGGAGTGATCGTACACATGACAAAGTATAATTGAAGCCTGGGAGCATGAGGCCACAGAGAGTGGAGCGATGGTGATGTGTGGGACACACTTGGTTGAAGGAGAGCAATTACAATGTGTGTCCATTATCCATGAGTAAACTGGGTGGTTCATGCATGTGGAAGATAATCCTAGGGAGATTAGTTGGCATCAACTACAGTGTTGCCTCAGGTGATAAGTGCATCTGCAGTCCTAAGATGATCACAGTCCCCCAGTGCCCACCCATCCTGGGTCACACACTGTCCCATCCCCCTGGGGCCCATGCTCCCTGTGTCACACACACTGTCCCATCCCCCTGGGGCCAATGCTCCCTGTCACACACTGTCCCATCCCCCTGGGGCCCATGCTCCCTGGGCCACACCGTCACATTCTCCCCCGGTCATACACTATCCAACCCTCCCCTGCTCACACGCTGCCTCAGCCTCCCCGATCCTTCAGACTGATTGTAGAATGCAGCCGTAAGCTGGCAGAGAGGAGCGGCATCACAAAGCCTGGCAAGTGAGATGGATATTATTGAGGAGGTTTTTTGATAGGTAGGTGGTTAAACAAAGGCTAGAGATGAAAAATCCAGGTGTTCGACAGAAGGATTGAGTGTTGGAGATTGTGAAAATAAAGAAAGGAATATAGGAGGCAGGAAATGGGGAGCGGAGAAATCGGTGCTAGACAGTGGAGAGAGTGGGAGGAAATAACGCGGGTGTGTGGTTTCGATGTTACATAAAATTGGAGAATTCAATGTTCATGCCATTGGATTGTAGGCTACCCAAGCGGAATTTGAGATGCTGTTCCTCCAGTGAGCATGTGGCCAAGGACAGAGAGGTAGCTATGGGAATGGGAAGAGAGTTACAATGGTTGGCAATTGGTGAGACAAAGCATCGACTCGGTGACTGTTTTGCCGAACACTTACGCTTTTTCCGGTTGTTAACCATTTTTACTCCTCGTGCAGATTTCTCCCCTCTCCCTTTCCACATACATTAATTCATCTCGCTTCACAATTTGCAACTTTTCACACTGGTCTTTTCATCTCTGGCCTTTGTCCAATTATCTTTTAATTTCAAAATAGACTTTATTCAGGTAATAAATATACAATACATAAATCGTGCGAAAAATTCATCTGACATTTCCAGAGGCTATACAAATTATTCAGTAATCTACATACATTGCTCAAATTTGTCAAATGTGTCCCCACAGAAACATAGAAAATAGGTGCAGGAGTAGGCCATTCGGCCCTTCGAGCCTGCACAGCCATTCAATATGATCATGGCTGATCATCCAACTCAGTATCCTGTACCTGCCTTCTCTCCATACCCCCTGACCCCTTTAGCCACAAGGTCCACATCTAACTCCCTCTTAAATATAGCCAATGAACCGAGACGTTAAATATAGCCTCTCAAACATAGCCAATGAAATGAGACGTTATCTCAGCCCCAGGGTTTGTATCAGTTTGTTTCTTACTATGTCTGTTTGTGTTTAGACTGGGAAACAACAACCTGGGAGATTCCGGAGTGAAACTGATGTCTGCGGCTCTGAGGAACCCGAACTGTAAAATACAGAGACTGTGGTAAGTCCCAGACTGAGAGATTGTGTTTACACTCACTGGGTGTCTGACACTGATCAGTAATTGTGTCACTGATAAACACTGGGGATTTGCACCGTCTCCTGTCTCTCTGTGTCCCTCACCCTCACTCTCTCTCATCTCCAGGCTGAACAGTGTCTGTCTCACAGATTCTGGAGCCGAGGACCTCGTCTTCGCTCTCAGTACAAACCCCTCACTGACGGGGCTGGTCCCGAGTGGGAATAAACTGGGAGATTCCGGAGTGAAACTGGTGTCTGCAGCTCTGAGGAACCCGGACTGTAAAATACAGACACTGTGGTAAGTCCCAGACTGTGAGAGATTGTGTTTACACTCACTGGGTGTCTGGCACTGAACATTAATATCTATATTACTAAATCTCTGTTCTTCACCGCTTTTGGCCATCTGTGCTGCGATTTCCCAGAGAACGCCGCCACCTATGGCTGTCATTTTTGGCCACCATGCGCAGAGCCCGCGTCCGCCGCATGTGTGCCAAGGATGTTTCCCGTCGAAGAAAAATGACAGAGATATTAATGTTTTGACAACATTCCCCATTCTCTCTGCTGCCCCCGCTGGCGGCGGGGGGGGGGGGGACTATAAAACCAGGAAGTGGTGTGCCTCACAGTCTCTTCAAGATGGAGGAAGGCAGAGGGTCACGTTTCTCTGAGCTGTGAATAACAATGAACACATGTCTACTCAAATATAAGTGCTCTTAGTGGTTATAAAATGCTTGCAGAATGTTTCTATTGGTTCTAAAATGTTTGCAAAAAGTGTCTATTGGTTCTAAAATGTTTGCAAAAAGTGTCTCTATTGGTTCTACAATGCTTGCAGAATGTGTATTTTTGGTTCTAAAAGCTTGCAAAAAAATGTCTATTGGTTCTAAAGCTTGCAAAAAAATGTATATTGGTTCTGAAGCTTGCAAAAAAATGTCTATTGGTTCTAAAGCTTGCAAGAAAAATGTCTATTGGTTCTAAAGCTTGCAAAACATGTCTATTGGTTCTAAAGCTTGCAATAAAATGTCTATTGGTTCTAAAGCTTGCAAAAAGTGTATTGGTTCTAAAGCTTGCAAAAAAATGATTATTGATTCCTAAGCTTGCAGAAAAATGTCTATTGGGTCAAAAGCTAGCAAAAAGTGTATCTATTGGTTCTAAAGCTTGTAAAAAATGCCTATTGGTTCTAAATTGGTCTATTGGTTCTCCCACCCCTCTCCCCCTCCCTCCCCCCCCTCCTCTCCTCCCTCCCTCCTCCCCTCCCTCCCCTCCCCCATCTATTCCCACATCTCTCTCCCCATCCCCCCTCTCTTACCCCATCCCCCTCTCTCACCCCCTACTCTGCTCTCCTTTCCCTCAAAAACCTGTCCCGTTTCCTCCTCCTCTTCCTCCTCTCCCCTCCCTCCCCTTTTCTCACCCCTTCCCCCCACCTGTCTGTTTTGGGGGGTGGTTAATGTGAGTGTGATGCCGCACCCCCCCCCCCCCCCGCAAACGCCGTTGGGGAAACATACCCAACGGGTCTGCACTTGGTCTAGTTGGTTCTAAAATGCTTGCAAAAAAAATGCCTATTGATTCTAAAGCTTGCAAAAAGTGTCTATTGGTTCTAAAGCTTGCAAAAAGTGTCTCTATTGGTTCTAAAGCTTGCAAAAAATGTCTATTGGTTTGCAAAAAATGCTTGCAAAAAATGTCTATTGGTTCTAAAGCTTGCAAAAAAATGGCTATTGGTTCTAAAGCTTGCAAAACAAATGTTTATTGGTTCTAAAATGCTTGCAAAAAGTGTCTCTATTGGTTCTGACATGCTTGCAAAGGTGGGAGGGGGAGGGACTATAACACCCGGAAGTGGTGTGCCTCATAGTCGCTTCAAGATGGAGGAAGGCAGAGGGTCACGTTTCTCTGAGCTGTGAATAACACTGAACACATGTCTACTCAAATGTGAGTGCCCGTAGTGGTTCTAAAATGCTTGCAAAAAGTGTCTATTGATTCTAAATCTTGCAAAAAGTGTCTCTATTGGTTCTAAAGCTTGCAAAAGTGCTTGCAAAAAATGTCTATTGGTTCTAAAGCTTGCAAAAAATGTCTATTGGTTCTAAAGCTTGCAAAAACAATGACTATCTTCTATCTTTATTTAAAACTGTGTGGCTGCCGCCGTCCATCCGTCCGGCTGCCTTTCTGCCTTTTGATTCGTTCCATCATGTGATGTCACAATGCCCAATGCTCACATATGTCCAATTGGAATGGATCCATTTACATATGCCTTTGCACCAGCCCCAGCCAATGATGAACGTTCCATCGTGTGATGTCATAATGCCCAATGCCCAAAGATATTCTTGCCATACAGAGAAGGTTCACCAGACTGATTCCTGGGATGTCAGGACTTTCATATGAAGAAAGACTGGATAGACTCGGTTTGTACTCGCTAGAATTTAGAAGATTGAGGGGGTATCTTATAGAATCTTATGTTTCTATGTTTCCTTCTCCTCGCCCTCTCCCACTCATCCCTCTCTCCCCACCCCCTTCACTCTCTCCCCCACCCCCTTCGCTCTCTACCCCACCCCCCGTCCCTCCCCCCCTTCCCCTTCCCCTACCCCCTCTGTCCTTCTTCCACCACTCCCCCTACCCCTCCCTCCCCACTCTTCCACTTCTCTCCCCTTCCCCCTCCACTCTCCCCTCCCCACTAATTCCCCTCTCTCCCCCCACCCCTCTCCCCCTCCCTCCTCCTCCCCCCCCCCCCTCCCCCCCTCCCTGCCCTCCCTCCCTCCTCCCTCCCTCCCCATCCCCCATCCCCCCTCCCCACATCTCTCTCCCCATCCCCTCTCTCTCACCCCCTACTGTGCTCTCCTTTCCCTCCCAAATCTGTCCCGTTTCCTCCTCCTCCTCTCCCCTCCCTCCCCTCTTCTCTCCCCCCCCCCCCCCCCCCCACCTGTGTTGGGGGGGGGGGGGGGGGGGGGGGGTGGTTAATGTGAGTGTGATCTATTGTTCTAAAGCTTGCAAAAAAAAATGTCTATTGGTTCTAAAGCTTGCAAAAAAATGGTTCTAAAGCTTGCAGAAAAAATGTCTATTGGTTCTAAAGCTTGCAAAAAATGTCTATTCTAAAACTTGTAAAAAATGTCTATTGGTTCTAAAGCTTGCAAAAAGTGTCTCTATTGGTTCTAAAGCTTGCAAAAAATGTCTATTGGTTCTAAAGCTTGCAAAAAAGTGTCTATTGGTTCTAAAGCTTGCAAAAAGTGTCTCTATTGGTTCTAAAGCTTGCAAAAAGTGTCTATTGGTTCTACAATATTTGCAAAAAGTGTCTATTGGTTCTACAATGTTTTTTGTTTTTTATTTATTTATTTTTAAAATATTTTAGTTAACCATATAACCATATAACAATTGCAGCACGGAAACAGGCCATCTCGGCCCTACAAGTCCGTGCCGAACAACTTTTTTTCCCTTAGTCCCACCTGCCTGCACTCATACCATAACCCTTTATTCCCTTCTCATCCATATGCCTATCCAATTTATTTTTAAATGATACCAACGAACCTGCCTCCACCACTTCCACTGGAAGCGCATTCCACACCGCTACCACTCTCTGAGTAAAGAAGTTCCCCCTCATGTTACCCCTAAACTTCTGTCCCTTAATCCTGAAGTCATGTCCTCTTGTTTGAATCTTCCCTATTCTCAAAGGGAAAAGCTTGTCCACATCAACTCTGTCTATTCCTCTCATCATTTTAAAGACCTCTATCAAGTCCCCCCTTAACCTTCTGCACTCCAGAGAATAAAGACCTAACTTATTCAACCTATCTCTGTAACTTAGTTGTTGAAACCCAGGCAACATTCTAGTAAATCTCCTCTGTACTCTCTCTATGTTGTTGACATCCTTCCTATAATTGGGCGACCAAAATTGTACACCATACTCCAGATTTGGTCTCACCAATGCCTTGTACAATTTTAACATTACATCCCAGCTTCTATACTCAATGCTCTGATTTATAAAGGCTAGCATTCCAAACGTTTTCTTTACCACCCTATCTATATGAGATTCCACCTTCAAGGAACTATGCACGGTTATACCCAAATCCCTCTGTTCAACTGTATTCTTCAATTCCCTACCATTTACCATGTACGTCCTATTTTGATTTGTCCTGCTAAGGTGTAGCACCTCACATCTATCAGCATTAAACTCCATCTGCCATCTTTCAGCCCATTTTTCCAAATGGCCTAAATCACTCTGTAGACTTTGGAAATCCTCTTCATTATCCACAACACCCCCTATCTTGGTATCATCTGCATACTTACTAATCCAATTTACCACACCTTCATCCAGATCATTGATGTACATGACAAACAACAAAGGACCCAACACAGATCGCTGAGGCACCCCACTAGTCACCTGCCTCCAACCCGATAAACAGCCATCCACTATTACCTTCTGGCTTCTCACATTCAGCCACTGTTGAATCCATCTTGCTATTCCTGCATTTATACCCAACAGTTGAACCTTCTTAACCAACCTTCCATGAGGAACCTTGTCAAAGGCCTTACTAAAGTCCATATAGACAACATCCACTGCTTTACCCTCGTCAATTTCTCTAGTAACCTATTCAAAAAATTCAAGAAGATTAGTCAAACATGACCTTCCAGGCACAAATCCATGTTGACTGTTCCGAATCGGACCCTGTTTATCTAGATGCTTATATATATTATCTCTGAGTATCTTTTCCATTAATTTGCCCACCACTGAAGTCAAACTAACAGGTCTATAATTGCTAGGTTTACTCTTAGAACCCTTTATAACAATGGAACAACATGCGCAGTACGCCAATCCTCGGGGACTATTCCCGTTTCTAATGACATTTGAAATATTTCTGTCATAGCCCCGGCTATTACTGCACTAACTTCCCTCAATGTCCTAGGGAATATCCTGTCAGGACCTGGAGACTTATCCACTTTTATATTTTTCAAAAGTGTCAGTACTTCTTTTACTTTGAACCTCATAGTATCCATAGCTACTCTACTAGTTTCCCTTACCTCACATAATTCAATATCCTTCTCCTTGGTGAATACCGAAGAAAAAAAATTGTTCAATATCTCTCCCATCTCTTTTGGCTCTGCAGATAGCTGTCCACTCTGTCTCTCCAATGGACCAATTTTATCCCACGTTATCCTTTTGCTATTAATATAGCTGTAGAAACCCTTTGGATTTACTTTCACCTTACTTGCCAAAGCAACCTCATATCTTCTTTTAGCTTTTCTAATTTCTTTCTTAAGATTCTTTTTACATTCCTTATACTCCTCAAGCACCTCATTTACTTCATGCTGCCTATAATTATTGTAGATATCCCTCTTTTTCCGAATAAGATGTCCAATTTCCCTTGAAAACCAGGGCTCTTTCCAATTTTTACTGTTTCCTTTGAACCGAACAGGAACATAAAGATTCTGTACTCTTAAAATGTCCCCTTTAAATGTCCTCCATTTCTCTTCTACATCTTTCCCATAAAACAAAATGTCCCAGTTCACTCCTTTTAAATCATCTCGCATCTCATCAAAGTTAGCCTTTCTCCAATCAAAAATCTCAACCCTAAGTCCAGTTCTGACCCTCTCCATAATTATATTGAAACTAATGGTATTGTGATCACTGGACCCGAAGTGCTCCCCAACGCATACCTCCGCCACCTGTCCCGTCTCATTTCCTAACAGGAGGTCCAGCACTGCCCCTCCTCTAGTAGGTACCTCTATGTATTGCTGCAAAAAACTATCCTGCACACATTTTACAAACTCCAACCCATCCAGCCCATTTATAGAATGTGTTTCCCAGTCGATGTGTGGAAAGTTGAATTCTCCCACAATCACTACCTTGTGCTTACTACTAATATCTGCTATCTCCTTACATATTTGCTCTTCCAATTCTCGTTTCCCGTTTGGCGGTCTTTAATACACCCCTATAAGTGTTGCTACACCTTTCCCACTTCTCAATTCCACCCAAATAGCCTCCCTAGATGAGCCATCCAATCTATCCTGCCAAAGCACTGCTGTAATATCTTCCCTGACTAGCAATGCAAACACCTCCACCTCTTGCCCCTCCAATTCTATCACACCTGAAGCAACGAAATCCTGGAATATTTAGTTTCCAATCACAGCCCTCCTGCAACCACGTTTCACTGATCGCCACAACATCATACTTCCAGGTGTCTATCCAGACTCTAAGCTCATCCACCTTTCTTACAATGCTCCTAGCATTAGAATATGCACATTTAAGAAACACCGCGTCTCTTATACTCTGATTATTTCCTTTTTTTTCTTTCTCCTCTTGTGTCCGAGTGCTTCCCTTTTCTGCTTCCTGCCTCCAATTCTGTCTACTAGCTTTCGCTATTTGAGTCCTTCGCCCCAACCATTCTAGTTTAAAGTCTCCCCAGTAGCCTTTGCAAATTTCCCCGCTAGGATATTGGTCCCCCTCGGGTTCAAGTGCAACCCATCCTTTCTGTACCCAAAAGAAGTCCCAATGATCCAGGAACTTGAATCCCTGCCCTCTGCACCAGTCTTTCAGCCACACATTTATCCTTCACCTCGCTCCATTCCTACTCTCACTGTTGCGTGGCACAGGCAGTAATCCTGAGATTGTTACCTTTTTGGTCCTTTTCCTTAACTCTCCTCCCAACTCCCTAAATCCTCACTTCAGGACCTCTTCCCTTTTTTTTTTAACCTATGTCATTGGTATCTATATGTACCACGACCTCAGGCTCCTCTCCCTCTGATTTAAGGATATCTTGGATGCGTTGAGACATGTCCGAGACCTTGGCACCAGGGAGGCAGACCACCATCCTGGTCTCCCAACTGCGTCCACAGAATCGCCTATCCGACCCCCTAACAATAGAGTCCCCAATTACTATTGCCCTCTTTTTCCCCCTACCTTTTGGAGCAACAGGGCCGGTCTCTGTGCTGGAGGGCCGTCCGCTGTCACTACCCCCGGGTAGGCTGTCACCCCCATCCGTACTCAAACAGGAGTACTTATTTGCGAGGTGTACCGACATTGGAGTACTCACTCGTTCCTGCCTCTGCCTCTTGCCCTTCCTTAACGTGACCCACATGTCTCTCTCCCGTGGTTTTGGAGTGACCACCTCCCTATAACTCCCCTCTATGACCTCCTCACTCTCCCTGATCAGACAGAGGTCATCGAGCTGCTGCTCCAGGATCCTAATTCGGTCCCTTAGGAGCCCCATCTCGCTGCACCTGGTGCAGATGTGGACGTCTGGAGGGCCATCCGACACCATGACCTCCCACATCTGACATCCAGAACAGTACACTGCTCTGACTGTCATTCTCCCGCCTTACCCTGGATCTGATACCAGTATAATACACTAGAAACTGCTGGGAGAAATCAGCAGGAATCTGACTCACAACAGCTGCTCCCTCGTGACCTTTAAACTGCACCTTTATTATATAAACAAAAAGGACTGTACCTTTAGCCCACTGTACCTTTACTAAAGCACTGCACCTTTAACCAGAAAGCACAAATGCTATCCTGAGGTTGCACCCAATCAGCTGCTTCCTCTAGTCTGCTTCCACCAATCAGCGGCTTCCACCAGAACCCTCACTATGGATGTGGAACGTTACGGATTTTGGTAAAAGCCCTGACCCTCCTCCACTCGCTCCAACGGTTCCGGGCCTCTGTGAAATAAAGCCCCGCGCCCGATTGAAGTACTCACCGCCCTGACCCTCCTCCACAATCTCCAACGGTCCCGGGCCTCTGTGAAAACAAGCCCCGCACCCGATTTAAGTACTCACCACCCTGACCCTCCTCCACAATCTCCAACGGTCCCGGGCCTCTGTGAAAACAAGCCCCGCACCCGATTTAAGTACTCACCGCCCTGACGCTCCTCCACTGCTCTCCAACGGTCCCGGGCCTCTGTGAAAACAAGCCCCGCGCCCGTTTAAGTACTCCCCGCCCTGACCCTCCTCCACTGCTCTCCAACGGTCCCGGGCCTCTCTATACCCGCCTATCACTTCTGAATAAGAGTCTCAACCTGAAATGTCATCCATTCCTTCTCTCTAGAGATGCTACTGTCCCGCTGAGTTACTCCAGCATTTCACTGATATTTGCGCTCGATCCGCCAAGGCCTGCTGCATCTCCCGGTTGCCAACCATTTTAACCCCTTCCCACTCCCACATTGATCTTTCTGTCCTGGGCCCTCCATTGCCAGAGTGAGGTGATACGCAAACTGGAGGAGCAGCACCTCATAGTTTACAGCCCAATGACATGAACATTGAATTCTACAAATTAAGGAGACGCTTCCCCCCCCCCCCCCCCCCCCCCCCCCCCCCCACTCCCCCCCCCCCACCCCTTAATCAAGTCTGTCCTGACACCATCTCTTTTTTTCCAGCCTTCTCCCCTGACTCCATCAGTCCAAAAATGGGTCCACACTCACCACGTTTAACAATAAGGGGTAAGTCATTTAGATCGGAGATGAGGAAACACTTTTTCACACAGAGAGTTGTGAGTGTGGAATTCTCTGCCACAGAGGGAGGCGGGTTCTCTGGATACTTTCAAGAGAGAGCTTGATAGGACTCTTAAAGATAGTGGAGTCGGGGCATGGGGAGAAGGCAGGAACGGGGTACTGATTGAGGATGATCAGCCATGATCACATTGAATGGCAGTGCTGGCTCGAAGGGCCAAATGGCCTATTCTCGCACCCATTGTCTATTCTTCATTCCCCTCCAAAGTGCCGTCAGACACAGCAGGTCAGCCATCCGTGGTGGGAAACGGATGGAGAAGTGTTCCTAATATAAGCCCTCCTTGGCCCTGTCGAGGAGCAGGCAATCAACATCTTCCCAGTTTTTCCTGACCTCACTGTGTTCTTTGGAATTCTTCAGAATTCATGTTGTACTATCAATAATGAAAGAAAATGCCAACCATCTCCAGAAATGATAAGAAATTGTACTCGCCTCCATGCATATCTGTAGCCGTAGGGCAGTCGGACACCTCCCGACTACGTCAAAGATAGTTCCTGCACTTGGCAATATCGTTTTTTCATTTTATTTGTTTAATGGATTTGATTAGATTAGGAAATGCTTCCTTTCCTCCAAGGGTCTTTCCTCTGAGGAGATTCTATAGCAACATGCCCATTCTTGCCTTTATGAAGAGACTGAAGATTTGTACAGCAGGGTATGACTGACAAATAATGGATTAGCTGTACAAAATACGTTGATTCAATTGTGGTCAATTCCTAGTGAACACCGTCACCTTTTTCCAATGCAGCCATCGCTAATGTTGCAGAAGAAAAAGGGCAGTTATTATACACACTGCACAACATACTTTTTTGATCGCAAACAATGTTACATTTTGTTCCAGGCAATTCTTCACCAATCCTCGCTATTTGAAGCCATTTCAACTTCAATGATGCACATTGCTCATCTGCTGATTTAAACTTTTCGCTTGTTACAGAGTGTGAGACAGGGAAAGATGTGGGGGTCCTACAATCGAGCCGTCCACATTGTACAGATACATAATATTGGGTATGATGTTTAATGCAAGTACATGGATTAGTGAGGTTTTGGGTCGAGACCCTTCTTCTGTCTGATTGTAGTTGGGGAAGGAAGCTGGAAGGGAGGTGAGGGTGGGACAAAGCCTCACTTGCACCTCCTCCAACATCATCTATTGTATCCGTTGTTCAAGATGTGAACTCTTATACATCAGAGAGATCAAACGCAGACTGGGCGATCGTTTTGCGGTACACCTTCACTCAGCCCGCCTGAACCAACCTGATCTACCGGTTGTTGGACACTTTAGTTCTCCTTCCCATAACCACACAGACCTTTCTGTCCTCGGTCTCCTCCATTATCAGAGTGATTATGGAGCCTGGACTGTGCACTGGTCCTGAAGCCTCCACGCTGCTCACTCCCACTCTCCTGGGCTTAACTCCACTGGGTCCTAGTGCCAGTCTGGCCAGCCTTGCTAACCTCAGTGGCTGTTCCACTGACCCCTCCCCATCGCTCTCCAACTATGTCACCCCCGCTCTTCCCCACCCAACCACAGCCCGCTCACCCCCCCCATCCCCTGACCACCCACCACCCCTCCAACACCCACAACCCCACCCCCCTACGGATCGCCCCGTCCCCAGTCCACCCACCTGCCTTCCTCTGGCCCCAACTCCCATCCCTGCCGGTTTTTCAGCCCCGCCGCCCCCCCCCCCCGACCTCCCCCTCTCCCACACCGAACGGTCTGTCCTCAGCAGAGGTCTTACCTTTGTCCCCCTCCGTCCCCATCTCAATGAGTTCCGCGCCCACCATGACTTGGAGCGCTTCTACCGTCGCCTCTGCCTCACAGCGCACTTCCATGGAAAGGAGTCCTCGCACTTCCATGGGAAGGAGTCCTCGCCCCCCAATGATGACCCATTTTTACCATCTCCAACGCACCCCCTCCTCGTGGAACCCCCCGCGGAACGTCCCGGTTCTGGAACTCTTTATCCAGAACTGCCGCCGCGCCGTCAACCGCCTCAACTTCTCCACTCCCCTGTCTCCAATCTCCCCCCCCCCCCCCCCCCTGAACGCACTGCCATTGAATCACTCCGCAAAAAAAACAGATTGGGTTAACAAACCAGCCGACAAGGGAGGTGCCGTGGCAGTCTGGCGCGCCGATCTCTACACAACTGAGGCCACGCGCCAACTCTTGGACACCTCCTCCTATTTACCCCTGGACCATGATCCCACTGACAAGCACCAGGCCACCATATCTAGCACCATCACCGACTTCATCAATTCCCACACCCTGCCTGACCGAGCCTCCAACCTCATCGTTCCCCAGCACCACACGGCACGTTTTTCCCTTCTCCCCAAAGTTCACAAACCCGGCTCTCCCGGCAGACCCATTGTCTCTGCTTGTTCGTGCCCCACCGAACTCATCTCCACATACCTGGACTCCATACTATCCCCCTTGGTCAAATCCCTTCCCACCTATGTTCTAGACACCTCAGACACTCTCCGCCGCCTCTGCGCATTCCACTCTCTAGGCCGTCACCCCCTCATCTTCACCATGGATGTCCAGTCACTCTACACCTCCATCCCCCAATAGGATGGCCTCAAAGCCCTCCGGTTCTTCCTCGACCAGAGGAGCAACCTATACCCAGCCACTGACACTCTCTTTCGCCTGGCGGAGTTGGTCCTCACCCTCAACAACTTTACGTTTGACTCCTCCCATTTCCTCCAAACACAAGGCGTAGCTATGGGCACACGTATGGGCCCCAGCTACGCATGCCTCTTTGTCGGGTACGTTGAACAATCCTTGTTCAATACGTACCAGGGCCCCATCCCCGACCTCTACCTCCGTTACATTGATGACTGCTTTGGGGCCACCTCCTGCACCCACACACAACTTCATCCACTTCACCACCAACTTCCATCCGGCACTCTAATACAACCTGGACCATTTCCGACACTTCCCTGCCATACCTTGACCTCACCATCTCCATCGCAGGGGACAGACTTCTGACCGACATACACTACAAACCCACTGACTCACATGGCTATCTGGACTACACGTCTTCCCACCTGCACCCTGTAAAGACTCCATCCCCTACTCCCAATTCCTCGGCCTACGCCGCATCTGTTCCCAGGATGAGACGTTCCACACCAGGGCATCGGAAATGTCCTCGTTCTTCAGGGAACGGGGATTCCCCTCCTCCACCATAGATGAGGCTCGCACCAGGGTCTTTCCCATACCCCGCAACACTGCTCTCTCTCCCCATCTCCGCACTCGCAACAAGGGCAGAGTCCCTCTAGTCCTCACCTTTCACCCACCAGCCGGCAAATACAACAAATAATCCTGCGTTATTTCCGCCACCTCCAACGTGACTCCACCACTCGCCACATCTCCCCATCCCCCCCCATGTCTGCCTTCCGCAAAGACCGCTCCCTCCGCAACTCCCTTGTCAATTATTCCCTTCCCTCCCGTACCACCTCCTCCCCGGGCACTTTCTGTTGCAACCGCAAGAAATGCAACACCTGTCCCTTCACCTCTCCCCTCGACTCCATTCAAGGACCCAAGCAGTCGTTCCAGGTGCGACAAAGGTTCACCTGCTTCTCCTCCAACCTCATCTACTTCATCCGCTGCTCTAGTTGTCAGCTGATTTACATCAGTTAGACTAAGCGGAGGTTGGGCGATCGTTTCGGCGAACACCTCCGCTCAGTCCGCAATAACCTACCTGAACTCCCGGTGGCTCAGCACTTCAACTACCCCTCCTATTCCCAATCCGACATCTCTGTCCTGGGTCTCCTCCATTGCCGGAGTGAGCAACACCGCAAATTGGAGGAACAGCACCTCATATTCCGCCTGGGGTGCTTGCCTCCGGTTGGCATGAACATTGAATTCTCCCAATTTTGCTAGCCCTTGCTGTCTCCTCCCCTTCCTTAACCCTCGAGCTGTCTCCTCCCATACCCCCCGCCCTCGGGCTCCTCCTCCTCCCTTTTTCCTTCCTTCTTCCCCCATCAGTCTGAAGAAGGGTTTCGGCCCGAAACGTCACCTATTTCCTTCGCTCCATAGATGCTGCTGCACCCGCTGAGTTTCTCCAGCATTTTTGTGTACCTTCGATCTTCCAGCGTCTGCAGTTCCTTCTTGAACAGCTAACAATGGCCTGTTTCCTTTACCATTGTCACTTTTATGAAAATCTTTCATTCATTGTTCTATATTTTTCCACATCATCGTCTATATCTCTCGTTTCCCTTATCCCTAACCATTCTGAAGAAAGGTCTCGACCCGAAACATCACCCATTCCTTCTCTCCAGAGATACTGCCCGTCCCGCTGAGTTACTCCAGCATTTTGTGTCCATCTTTAAGTAAAAGATGGATACAGGTGAGGGGGAGCGGGGTGATTGGCAGATGTGTGGACAAAGGCCAGAGATGGGAAGAGCAGGAAAGGCTGTGAGAGAGGATGGGCAGAATGTGTAGCCAGAGAAAGGGATATTGGCGAAACTGAAGGGGAAAAGGGGGAAACGGATCCCGTTCAGGTCGGGCACAGGGAAGAGAGAGGGATAAAAAGGGGGGAGAGACACAAAAAGCTGGAATAAGTCAGCAAGTCAGACAACATCGTTGGAGAAAATGAATGGGTGACGTTTAGGGATTGAGGCCCTTCGTCAGGGAAGATGGAGCTGGAGATATGGAAGGGTGAGGTGTGAAAATGACAGAAAAATGCAGATGCTAAGGATATGCAAAAAATGATGATGTTGAAGGAAATGTCATTGTTAGCTGTGGGCTCGGTGAAATCAAGTTACAAACAATGCGACTCAATAGGATGACTTTGAAGCTGGTATGACTTGGGTGGGGGTGGGATGGAGAGAGGTGGGATGTAAGGGTTATTTCAAGTTAGAGAAATCAATATTCATACCGTTATCAATAAAAGGGAGAGAGGTTGGTGGATAGTCATCTAAAATCAGAGAATGACAATTCTCAACTCGAACTATGTTTGACAAGTAGCCAAGTATCCTGACTTGAAAAGTTGCCCATATTTTTTTCACGAGCACTTTATGCCTATCTTTGGCCGACACAAGAAACTGCAGATGATGGTTTATGCACAAAAAGACACAAAGTGCTGGAGGCAGCATCTGTGGAGAATGTGGATAGGTGATGTTTCACAGGGTGCTGGAATAACTCAGCGGGTCAGGCAGTATCTGTGGAGAATGTGCATAGGTGACGTTTCACAGGTCGCTGGAGTAACTCAGCGGGTCAGGCAGTATCTATGGAGAATGTGGATAGGTGATGTTTCACAGGGTGCTGGAATAACTCAGCGGGTCAGGCAGCATCTCTGGTCAACGTGCATAGGCGATGTTTCACGTCTGAAGAAGAATCGTGACCCAAAAAAATGTTCTCCACAGACAGACACAAAATGCTGATGTAACTCAGCGGGACAAGCAGTATCTCTGGAGAGAAGAAACTTGCAGACTGAGAGTCACAGGAGAGGCACACACAGAGATAAGGAAGTGTGAGGTGAACAATGGCGAAGGTGAACAGCCGGAAGTGGCAGTGCTTGTCGGCACAAACAATATCGGAAAGAACGAGATGAATATTCTGCAGCGTGACTTAAGAGAGCTCGGAAAAATGCTGAATAGCAGGACCTCCAGGGTTGTTATCTCCGGTTTGCTTCCAGTTCCTCGTGCTGGCGAGAGCAGGACTAGGGAGATACGGGACCTGAATGTGTGACTGAGGAACTGGTGCACGGAGCAGGGATTTCGATTCTTACATCACTGGGATCTGTTTTGGAGTAAGGGGGAACTGTACAAAAGGGCGGATCGCATCTTAACAGGTGGGGGACCAGCATTCTGGCAGGCAGGTTTGCCACTGCTACACGAGTGGTTTAAAACTGAATAAGAGGGGTGGCGTGTCAAATGGGATAGTCGAGGATGGAGTTCAAGGGAAAGAGTAAAGGGATTGTTAGTGACCTCAGAATTAACGGGAACGGAAGTTCAAAGGGATATGAGAGTATTGCCAAGTGTAATAGGGATCAATGTGAAAGGTGAGATGCGTAAGGAAATAAAAGTATTGTATATGAATGTGCGAAGTATAAGAACCATATAACATATAACCATATAACAATTACAGCACGGAAACAGGCCATCTCGGCCCTACAAGTCCGTGCCGAACAACTTTTTTTCCCCTTAGTCCCACCTGCCTGCACTCATACCATAACCCTCCATTCCCTTCTCATCCATGTGCCTATCCAATTTATTTTTAAATGATACCAATGAACCTGCCTCCACCACTTCCACTGGAAGCTCATTCCACACCGCTACCACACTCTGAGTAAACAAGTTCCCCCTCATATTACCCCTAAACTTCTGTCCCTTAATTCTGAAGTAAAGTAAATGAGCTTCAGGCTCAGTTAGAGGTTGGTAGATATGACATTGTGGGGATTACTGAGACGTGGCTGTAGGAGGAACGGGCCTGGGAAGTTAATATTCAGGGTTATACATCCTATTGAAAGGACAGGCGGGTGGGCAGAGGAGGCGGGGGAGCTCTGCTGGTGAAGGATGGAATTCAGTCCCTTGCGAGGGGAGACATAGGGACTGATGAGGTAGAGTCAGTGTGGATTGAGTTGAGGAATTGTAAAGGCAAGAAGACACTCATTGGTGTTATTTCCAGACCCCCAAATAGTAGCCCGGATGTAGGGTGTAAGCTGCAGCAGGATTTAAAACTGGCATGTAACAAAGGTAAAGCCACTGTGGTAATGGGGGATTTCAATATGCAGGTAGATGGGAAAATCAGGCTGGTTCAGATGCGTGGCAGATGCAGTATAATATAGATACATGTGAGGTTATCCAATTTGGCGGCAAAAAACAAGGGGGCAGATTATTATCACAATGGGGTTATGTTAGGTAAGGAGGATGTGCAGCGAGACCTAGGCGTCCTTGTACACCGGTCATTGAAAGTTGGCTTACAGGTACAGGAGGCAATGAAGAAAGCTAACGGAATGTTGGCCTTCATAACAAGAGGATTTCAGTATAGGAGTAAAGTTGTTCTTCTGCAGTTGTATAGGGCTCTAGTGAGACCACATCTAGAATATTGTATGCAGTTTTGGTCTCCTGATTTGAGGAAGGACATCCTTGTGATTGAGGCAGTGCAGCGTAGGTTCACGAGATTGATCCCTGGGATGGCGATACTGTCATATGAGGAAAGATTGAAAAGACTAGGCTTGTATTCACTGGAGTTTAGAATGATGAGGGGGATCTTATAAAAAACATATAAAATTAGAAAAGGACTGGATAAGCTAGATGCAGGAAAAATGTTCCCAATTTGGGGCGAGTCCAGAACCAGGGGCCATGTCTGAGAATAAAGGGGAGGCCATTTAAGACTGAGGTGGGAAAAAACGTTTTCACCCAGAGAATTGTGAATTTTTGGAATTCCCTCCCACAGAGGGCAATGGAGTCCAAGTCATTGGATGGATTTAACAGAGAGTTATATAGAGCTCTAGGGGCTAGTAGAGTCAAGGGATATGGGGAGAATGCAGGCACGGGTTATTGATAGGGGACGATCAGCCGTGATCACAGTGAATGGCGGTGCTGGCTCGAAGGGCCGAGTGGCCTTCTCTTGCACCTATTTTCTATGTTTCTATGTCAGGACTGTCCCCTGTTTCAGCTTACCGACCATCGTGGGCTCCAGGAACACGGCCAAGGGATCGTGCTTGCCCACCCCCATCTCGCTGAAGAATGTGTTGAAGGAGTCGACGCCGCCCCCGATGGTCTTGTCCCTCGGCATCTGTCCATCCGGCTGGATCCCGTGCTCCAGGCAATAGAGCTCCCAGCAAGCGTTGCCGACATGAACTCCAGCCTGGCCGATGTGGATGGAAATACACTCACGCTGGAGAGAGAGAGAGAAAAAGAGGGGGTGGGTCGGTGGAGGAAAGGGGAAAGTAATGATTGTGTTATTCCCACGGATATTGGGTCCGAGTGCTAACATTTCCCCCACGCCACACCACAGTTGTGCGACTGGATCAACGCGTTTGCCCAGCGTGGTCACCGCGGAAACACCCTCCACCAATAGGTCTTCGTTCCCGGTTCTGCAGAGTTATCCCGGCTCTCCCCATCACCGGTTTCATACGACGCCCCGCCGCCCAGCCCCGGGATCACCACCATGATTTCCCTTCCAGTCTCTCAGCTCCAGACAATGTGTCGAATTCGCCGAACGCGTCCCTTTTATACCCCGCCGAATAGAACGTCCATACACCCGGGCCGCGCTGTGATTGGCCGCCAGCGACCCGTGGAACGCGGAGACAAAGGCACAGAGAACGCCGATTGGTTCTCAGCGCGAGTGACGCAACAAGAGGCGACCTGTTCTTCGAACCGTCGGCATCTCGGCCCATTCTCGATTCTGTTGTCCGCCTAAATCTCGCACCGTTGTCCGCCTAAGACTGCCCCGAACTATGCGGTTTCACCCAACCTTCCACGAATCCCGGGTTAAGCCTGTGTCCTCCTGCTCCCTGTCTCCCGCCCCTCTGCTACCTCCGCCTTCCCGCACCATTAACGGTGGTCCGGTGTACACTGCTGAAGTCCCGGGGGCGTGGCAGAGGGATCCACTACCTGATTGACTGTGAGGGTTCGGGTCCAGTGGAGATGAATTGGATTCCTGCCCGTGACATTCTGGCCCCCAACCTGAACCTATTCATCACCAGTATCCGGACCAGCCAAAGAGGACGCCAGGAGGCGTCCATGGCGGAAGGGCTCCTGTCACACTTGCTACGCCTCCACACACTTGAGACTGTTTCCACACACCGACCCTGAGCTATAAGGAATTACACGTCCATTTAATCTCCTGCCCTCATCTATCACACGGAAAAAATACCTGAGATCTTCACCAATTAGGTGCCGACTAGTCAGTTCAGCATTCTGTCTGTTCGATTACAGTTCTGGGTTCTGTCGGTTCCAGGTCTCTATCTTTCGGTTCCATTCGCGTTTGGAGTTTGGTTTTGCTTCAGTTCTTCTGGGTGAGCCTGCATTCGAATCCTTTCCATTTCAGAGCCTCCTGACAGGACAATATGTATCGGGCCCTATGTTCACAAATTCATAAGTTATAGGAATATAATGACGACATTCGGCCTATTGAGTCCACTCCGCCTTTCAATCATGGCTGATCTCTGCCTCCACAAGTCCTCTGAGATAAGGGATCGGGCAAAGTTTGATCTTCTCTGAGGAAATTTGGAAGTCAAATGATGGAAGTGCCCGTGGGTGCGCCTTCTGGCAGCAGACACCGCTGTTCCAAAACATTTCCCAACATGGTACCCAGTTAAAGCACAGCCCTCCATTTGCATGTGAATTATATCCCTCCATACTCTGTATATTCGTGTGCACGACTAAAAACCTCTTAAATACCTCTGTGTTCCAGGCACCCACCAGTTTCCGTGCAAAATAAATGCTCGCACATCTCAGTTAAAATGCCAGGGCTTCAACATATATCAGACCCTCGAGTTCTTGCTAGTTCTATCCTGCGTAAAATGTTCTGACTTTTAACCTATCTCTGTCTCGTCATTTTGTAAACTACCATCGCGTCTCTTCTCGGCCTTAAACGCTACAGAGCAAACGACCCAGGTTTGTCCAACCTGCTTTAAGCAAATACCAGGCAGCATCGAGATAAACCTCCTCTACACCTAATCTGAGGAAAGACATTCTTGCCTTAATCTGAGGAAAGCCATTCTTGCCATAAAGAGAAGGTTCACCAGACTGATTCCTGGGATGTCAGGACTTTCATATGAAGAAAGACTGGATAGGCTCTGCTTGTGCTCGCTAGAATTTAGAAGGGGTGGGGGGGGGGTCTTATAGAAACTTCCAACATTATTAAGTGCTTGGACAGGCTAGATGCAGGAAGATTATTCGCGATGTTGGGGAAGTCCAGTTTAAGTCTTTTAGGACCGAGATGAAAATATCCCTCTGCCACGCCGCCGGCACTTCAGCACCGTTCACCGGACCACCGTTAATGGTGCGGGAAGGCGGAGGTAGCAGAGGGGCGGGAGACAGGGAGCTGGTATACACAGGCTTAACTCGGGATTCGTGGAAGGTGGGGTGAAACCGCATATTTCGGGGCAGTCTTAGGCGGACAACAGAGCGAGATTTAGGGGACAACAGAATCGAGAATGGGCCAGTAACCCGGAGTCCCAACTAATGCCCCTGCCCCACTTAGGAAACCTGAACAGAAATATCTAGAGACTTTGCGCCCCACCCAAGGTTTCCGTGCGGTTACTGGAGGTTGCAGGTGGTTGCCGGAGGTTGCAGGTAGCGGATGCAGGTAGGGACTCTGACAAAAACCTCCGGGAACCGCACGGAAACTTTGGGTTCCAGTCTCCTAAGTGGGACAGCCCCATTAGTGGGACAGGGGCATTACTACGGGACTCAACGCGAAGGGGGAAATCTCGGGTGGACAGCCATACTCTCTAACCAATAGCGTTAGCGAGGGCAAGAGGTCGACCCAGAACGACAGGGCCATGAGGGGGAATTTAGCAGGAGCTACTGAATTCCCTCCCGGTGGTTGCCATTAACAAAGTTCTAGAGGGAGAGTAGATATGGAATGGGCGGATGTGGATCACGTGCAAGCAGAAGTTAGTTTAATTAGACATTGTGTTTGACACGGACATTGTGGGCCGAAGGGCCTGTTCCTGTGCTGTACTGTACTGTTCATGGGAATCTCGCACCCACCGTAACAGACTGAATAACGAGACCATTTACGATTGCGATACTCCACACCCACAGGTCCCCGAGGACTTTCATGAATCGGGTCTCTGCACGCACTGACCAACCCCTGCCCCGAGAACAGTTCCCATCCCGAGACACACCAGGATGAAGGTCATAAGGAATAGGAGTAGAATTATGTAATTCGGCCCATCAAGTATACTCCGCCATTCAATCATACTTAATATTTTGCTACCTCCTAACCCCATTCTCCTGCCTTCTCACCATGACTTCTGACACCTGTATTAATCAAAAATATATCTATTTCTGCCTTAAAAATATCTACTGACTTGGCCTCCACGCCCTTCTGTGGCAAAGAATCCGACAGGTTCGCCATCTTCTGACAAAATAAATTTCCCCCTATCTCCTTCCTAAAAGAATGTCCTTTAATTCTGAGGCTATGACCTCTAGTCCTAGGCTCCCCACTAGTGGAGCCATCCTCCCCACAACCACTATATCCAAGTATTTCACTGTTCTGTGTGTTTCAATGAGGTATCCCTTAATTCTACTAAACTCCAGCGAGTACAGGCCCAGTAATGTCAAACTCTCCTCATCATACGTTTATCCAATCATCCCCGGGACCATTCCACTAACCCTCCTCTGGGCCCTCTCTACGCCTGCGCACCCTTCCTTAAATATGAGGCCCACAACTGCTTAAAATATTCCAAACGTGGCTTCAAGGACGTCTCATGAGGCCTCACCATTACATTCGTTATGTACTAGTCTCCTCGAAACTGAAATGGCACATTGGCGCAGCGGTCGAGTTATATGCATAGCTACATAGATACATAGACAATAGGTGCGGGATTAGGCTATACGGCCCTTTGAGCCAGCGCCGCCATTCAATGTGATCATGGCTGATCTTCAACAATCAGTTCCTCGTTCCTGCCTTCTCCCGATACCCCTTGATTCCGCTCGCCATAAGAGGTATTTCTAACTCTCTGTTGAATGCATCCAGTGAATCGGCCTTCACTGCCTGCTGAGGCAGATAATTCCACAAATTCACAACTGTGTGAATGAAAGGGATTTTTCATCATCTCAGTCCTAAATGGCCTACCCCTTATTCTTAAACTGTGGCTCCTGGTTCTGGAGTCCCCCAACACCGGGGAAATGTTTCCTGCATCTGGCGTGTCCGATCCCTTAATAGTGTTGTATGTTTATATAAGATACCCTCTCGTCCTTCTAAATTCCAATGAATACTAGCCCATTCGCTCCATTCTTTCATCATATGACTGGCCCACCATCCCGGGTATTAACCCCGTGAACCTACGCTGCACTCCGTCAATATCCTTCTTCAAATTAGGAGACCAAAACTGCACAGTATACAACGGGTATGGTCTCACCAGGGCCGTGTACAACAGCAGAAGGACGTCTTTGTTCCTATACTCAATTCCTCTCGTTATGAAGGACAACATGCCATTAGCTTTCTTCACTGCCTTCTGTACCTGCATGCATACTTTCAGTGACTGATGAACAAGGACACCCAGATCTCGTAGTACTTCCCCTTTTCCTAAATTGACACCATTGAGATAATAATCTACCTTCCTGTTCTTACAACCTCACATTTATCCACATTAAACTGCATCTGCCATGCATCTGTCCACTCACCCAACCTGTTCAAACAGAGCATCCACTTCACAGTTCACACTTCCACCCAGCTTTGTGTTAGCTGCAAATCTGCTATCCCAACACACAATATGTACCGCACAATGCCATTCGGCCCTTCGAGCCAGCACCGCCATTCAATGTGAACATGACTGACCATCCACAATCAGTAGGCCGTTCCTGCCTTATCCACATTGAACTGCATCAGCCATGCATCTGCCCACTCACCCAAACTGTCCTGCCCTGCATCCTCACAGCATACTCCATACAGTTCACACCAAAGATCTTAGAGGAGCAAGATAGACCACTCCTCCGAAATCCAATGGGCTGGCGTGTAGTACGTGACGGAAAGTCACGGCCGCCATTTTTTAATGCGACACGCGACTTCCGGTATGCCATCCGCTGTGATCCAAAGCAAAGATTATAGAGCTCCGCTATAATCTTTGATCCAAAGGAAAGATCCTCGAGTATCTTGTAGCGGGAACAGCCCCCTCCTTTGCGTAGTTTCCCTTGCATTGTATTGCTTTAACACACACTGCACAAAATTAAATTTAACGTATACATATTTTATATATTTATATGAATGTGTGTCTGTGTGTGAGAGGCAAGTTAGAGATAATTAAGTTTATTCTCATGGATCATAAGCAACTTTGATTTAAATAATCACTATTAATTTATTTGTCTTGTAAGATGATATACATAAACCATAAAGGCAATTATATATATAATTATATAGTAATAATATATATGCATATATATATATATATTTATACACACATATATATACACATACATATATACACACATACATATATACACATACATACATACATACGTATACACATACATATGCACACATACAAATACACGCATACATATGGATACATTTATATGCATACATACACAAATATAAACATATATATACATACATATATACACACATATACATACACATGCATATATACACATACATGCATATATACACATACATATATATTTATACATATGATTAACATGTAGAGGAACCAACGAGAGAGCAGGCTATTTTAGACTGGGTATTGAGTAATGAGGAAGGGTTAGTTAGCAATCTTGTTGTACGTGCCCCTTTGGGTAAGAGTGACCATAATATGGTTGAGTTCTTCATTAGGCAGGCAGTGACTAGTGGGGTACCGCAAGGCTCAGTGCTGGGACCCCAGCTATTTACAATATATATTAATGATCTGGATGAGGGAATTGAAGGCAATAACTCCATGTTTGCGGATGACACTAAGCTGGGGGGCAGTGTTAGCTGTGAGGAGGATGCTAGGAGACTGCAAGGTGACTTGGTTAGGCTGGGTGAGTGGGCAAATGTTTGGCAGATGCAGTATAATGTGGATAAATGTGAGGTTATCCATTTTGGTGGCAAAAACAGGAAAGCAGACTATTATCTAAATGGCGGCCGACTAGGAAAGGGGGAGCTGCAGCGAGACCTGGGTGTCATGGTACACCAGTCATTGAAGGTAGGCATGCAGGTGCAGCAGCCAGTGAAGAAAGCGAATGGTATGTTAGCTTTCATAGCAAAAGGATTTGAGTATAGGAGCAGGGAGGTTCTACTGCAGATGTACATGGTCTTGGTGAGACCACACCTGGAGTATTGCGTACAGTTTTGGTCTCCAAATCTGAGGAAGGACATTATTGCCACAGAGGGAGTGCACAGAAGGTTCACCAGACTGATTCCTGGGATGTCAGGACTGTCTTATGAAGAAAGACTGGATAGACTTGGTTTATACTCTCTAGAATTTAGGAGATTGAGAGGGGATCTTATAGAAACTTACAAAATTCTTAAGGGGTTGGACAGGCTAGATGTAGGAAGATTGCTCCCGATGTTGGGGAAGTCCAGGACACGGGGGTCACAGCTTAAGGATAAGGGGGAAATCCTTTAAAACCGAGATGAGAAGAACATTTTTCACACAGAGAGTGGTGAGTCTCTGGAACTCTCTGCCGCAGAGGGTAGTCGAGGCCAGTTCATTGGCTATATTTAAGAGGGAGTTAGATGTGGCCCTTGTGGCTAAGGGGATCAGAGGGTATGGAGAGAAGGCAGGTACGGGATACTGAGTTGGATGATCAGCCATGATCATATTGAATGGCGGTGCAGGCTCGAAGGGCCGAATGGCCTATTCCTGCACCTAATTTCTATGTTTCTATGTTTCTATTATTTTCCAACGATCAATAGATTTACGATCAGTTCCTGTGGATTGGAGGATAGCTAATGCTATCCCACTTTTCAAGAAAGGAGCGAGAGAGAAAACGGGGAATTACAGACCAGTTAGCCTGACTTTGGTGGTGTGAAAGATGCTGGAGTCAATTATTAAAGATGTAATAATGGGGCATTTGGATAGCAGTAAAAGGATTAGTCCAAGTCAACATGGATTTATGATTTTACAATGCATTTAAGCCTCTCCCATTTTTATGAGATGCATTCCTGGAATATGTAGGAAGTTTATTGTAACCTAGTGCTACTTGCCTGAACAATGGATGATATATCACTTAAATGCAATTGTTTTCAGTTGTGTGGAGAGACCTGTATATTGAAAATGCGTTTTGCCTCTAATATGTCAATTTACCTTAAATGTAGAAGAGCTTATTAAAATCTTCTTACAAAGACCATTAAGTATTTTCTTTCTATCCTCTTTTGGACCCAAGGCATAGCGGAGCTGCCAACTCTCGCGAAGAGGTAAGGGAGGGAGAGATGGAAGGGATGGAGAGAAGGAAGGGAGGGAGATCGCGAAGAGAGGGGGGGGGGGAGAGAGAGAGAGAGAGAGAGAGAGAGAGAGAGAGAGAGAGAGAGATCGAGAGAAGAGAGGGGAGAGCGAGAGATAGAGAGGAGGGGAGAGAGAGATCGAGAGAAGCGAGGGAGAAGGGGGGAGAGGGAGAAGGGGGAAAGGGGGGACAGGGAGAAGGGGGGAGGGAGAAGGGGGAAGGGAGAAGGGGGACAGGGAGAAGGAGGAGAGGGAGAGTGGAACGATAGCACATTATAACGCGCAGCCGTCCCATTCCGACCAAAGATTATAGAGCAGAGCTCCACTAGCATCTTTGATTGGGGCCACCGCCACCGAACCCCCCGACCCAAAGATGATAGAGCAGAGTTGTATAATATTTGATTGCACCCTTCTTCACGGCGGGCTTGTGATCTTTGATTGCGATATCCTGACAATTCGAGGGATATAATGGGTAACAGCCGCCCATTCTCGGACTTGAATCTAAGCTCGAAAAATCTCCTGGTCACTGGACCTGATGTATCCGCGGGCCATATTGTGGAGACCAATCCCTTACAAGAACAAAACCAAAAACGTACAGAAGTGTTAAAATTGTCTTTATTATTATGGTAAGTAAAGAACTATTAAAAATAAGTCTAATAACTTTCTAATGTACCGACAAACCCAGTTTCCCAATGGCCGTTGATGGGAGAACAGAAAATAACATTTTCACGACAGAATATCGACTGAAAATAATAAAAATATTTTCTCACCTTTCATTTTTATTGCCCTAAAGAATGACAGGTCGGGTCGTTTAGATTTACGATTAGAATACTTGATAGCAGAGCAGTGAGATGAAATTTAGATAAGGACGCCATGATAGTGTGGGGGAAGCCCAATAAATGCCTCGAAAAATGGCGTCGACGATCACACACGTCATACTACGCGTTTTTCGAGGAGTGGTCTATCTTGCTCCTCTATAATCTTTGCTGGTGGGAGGGAGGGATCCAGAGCGACAGGGGTGGATTAACCATTAAGCAGACTAAGCACGTGCTTAGGGCACCAGGGCCAAAGGAGGCACCACAAAGATGGGTAAATGGTGAAAAGAAAAAAAAAACGAATGAAGATTTGTAAAAAAATCCGTATCTCCACTTTTTATGTAATTGTTGAAAAGTTAGAAACGGAAATGATGAGACGAAAGGTGTACACTGAAATAGCAGACAGATTCTCTTGTTCCTAATGCCACCCAACAAGGTGCTAATTCCCAATTATCAGAAAGTGAAAGGTACTCAAAGACTTGTCAGACACTCATTGATGTTTATCCAGATGACATGAACAACACTTTGTCTACAGAGCTTCAGCTGTTCCATTCATGTGTTCTTCATAAGTTTCAAACAACCAAGAAAACATCTTTCACTCACATGGAACTTTACAACACAATTACAGAAGACAAACTAGAGAGTGCCTTTCCAAATGTTGAAATTGCCTTAAGAATATTTTTAAAATTAATGGTCACCAACTGCACAACAGAGAGGTCTTTCTCACAACTGAAACGTATAAAAAACCCAAATAGATCAGTTATACTTCATGAAAGACTCGACTCACTGTGTATATTAATAATTCAAGCAGACATTCTGAGAAGGATTAATTTCGAGGATGTTATCAGTGATTTTGCGAAAATGAAATGTAGAAAAATGCCTTTCAGGTCATGAATATTGGAACTTTGATACATTTAACTTGTGAAATATTAAAATAGATGTTGTATTGCATTTTTGTAGAACTTTATGTAGCCCAAGCTTGGCTTAGTTTGTACAGTATATTGTGTCATCATATGAATACATTTTTGTGCCGCTGCAACCTGCATTGTATATCTGGTCAGACATGTCAACAACTAAAATGGACTGGATCAGTGTGGAAAGGAGGGGGGCACCAAGATTGGTCAGTGCTTAGAGCACCAGTGAGCCTTAATCCGCCCCTGCTGAGGGAGCAGAATGGTTAACGATGGTATGGACTCACAGAAAATAAATTTGTGGAAGTGTGACGGAACTGCCGTTTCACCGGGAGCATTATAGAATGTGTCAGTAGGAAATCAGTGAGAGGCAGTGCATTAATCCGCTGCCGTTGGACACCAGGGGACTGAGGAAATTGATCACATCAACACTTCGGCAGCTTCTCGGAGATCCATCACCCTCCCTGAATTAGCCGCCTGATTGCTGTCTTCACGTTTGTTCAATATTTCCCATCTCAATATATCCACTATGTTCTCAGAAAGTCACTGATCTTGTTGATCGGGGAGAACAGGCGGACAGTTCCAAACTCCTAAATCTGGTGATGGAGAAAGGACCCCGGGCCCGGAGAGTGATGTGGGAATCCTTCGTGAAAATGCGGAATGCTGTCCCAAAGTTGGACAAATTACTAAAAGAGATACAGGAACATGGTGAGATCATATCAGAGATGTGTTCATTTTATAAATTTAAACACTGTATACTCTACAATTGTATTTGTTTGATTTTCTCAAATGTTTATATTCAAACGGGTACCGTTCCTTATGAGCGAGTAAAACTCGCCCATGATTTAACCGCTGTTCCCAGTTTGCTAAAAGGTAAGGGATGAGACCGCTGTTTCCAGCAACAGATTATAATTGTGAAGCGCCTTTCACTGAATCTACTGCCATAGAGTTCCAGATAGTCACATGGTTATACAGTGTTGAGACAGGCCCTTCAGCCCAACTTGCCCACATCGACCAACATGTTCCATCTACACTAGTCCCACCTACCTGCATTTGGCTCGTATCCCTCTGAATGTTTATTAAGCGTTGCAGTAGTACCAGTCTCAACTATCTCCTTGGCAACTTGTTCCACACACCTACCCGCCTTTGCGTGAAAAAGTTACCCCTCAGATTGTTATTTAATCATTACCTTCCTCCCCCTCTCAGCTTAAACCTCTGGGCAAGAGACTCTGTGCATCTACACAATCTATTTCTCTCATGATTCTATTCACCTTTATACAATCACCCCTCGTCCTTCTGCGCTCTAATAAATGGAGCCCTATTTTGCTGAACCTCTACCCATAGCTCAGGCACTCGAATCCTGGTAACATCGTCGTAAATATTATCTGTACCCTTTCCAGCTTCACAACATATTTCCCATAACATGGTGCCCAAAACTGAACGGAATGCTCTAAATGTGGCCTCACCAACGTCTTTTACAACTGCAACATGATGTCCCAACTTCGATACTCAATGCTCTGGCTGATGAAGGCCAATGTGCCAAAAGCCTTGTTGACCATCCTATTTACCTGTGATATGAACTATGTACCTGTACCCGTCGATCCCTATGCAGTACAACATTCACCAGAGCCCTTCCGTTCACTGTGTGACCCGTTCACCGATCAAGACCCTGCTGCAATTTTTTGACAACGATCTTCACTATGTAAAATATCACCCACGTTTGTGTCATCTACAAACTTGCTAACCATGCCACGGACAATCTCATCCAAATCTTTGACGTGCATGGCAGCTATCGGCCCAGCACCAAATCCTGAGGTACCACTAGTCACAGGCCTCCAGTCCGTAAAGCAACCTTCCACCATTACCCTCTGCTTCCTTCCATGAAACCAATGTTTTATTCATTCAGCTATCTTTCCTCGAATCCCATGCTATATAATCTTCCAGAGCAGCCTACCACGAGGAACCTTGCCAAATGCCTTAATAAAATAGAAACTTAGATAATAAGTGCAGGCGTAGGCCATTCGGCCCTTCGAGCTAGCACCTCCACTCAATAGGATCATGGATGATCATCCAAAATCAGTAGCCCGATCCTGCCTTCTTCTCAACCCCTGGTTCTGGACTCCCCCAACATCAGGAACATTTTTTCTTGCATCTAGCCTGTCCAATTCCTTAAGAATGTTATATGTTTCATTTAGATCCCCTCGCATTCTTCTAAATTCCAGCGAATATAGGCCCAGTCGATCCATTCTTTCATCATATGTCAGTCCAGCCATCCCCGGAATAAACCTGGTGAACCTACCTGTAACCATATAACCATATAACAATTACAGCACGGAAACAGGCCATCTCGACCCTTCTAGTCCGTGCCGAACACATATTCTCCCCTAGTCCCATACGCCTGCGTTCAGACCATAACCCTCCATACCTTTCCCGTCCATATAACTATCCAATTTATTTTTAACTTGTTCAACCTTTCTCTGTAACTTAGTTGCTGAAACCCAGGCAACATTCTAGTAAATCTCCTCTGTACTCTCTCTATTTTGTTGACATCCTTCCTATAATTAGGCGACCAAAATTGTACACCATACTGCAAAATTGGCCTCACCAATGCCTTGTACAATTTTAACATTACATCCCAACTTCTATACTCAATGCTCTGATTTATAAAGGCCAGCACGCCAAAAGCTTTCTTTACCACGCTATCTACATGAGATTCCACTTTCAGGGAACTGTGCACAGTTATTCCCAGATCCCTCTGTTCACCTGCATTCTTCAATTCCCTACCATTTACCATGTATGTCCTATTTTGATTTGTCCTGCCAAGATGTAGCACCTCACACTTATCAGCATTAAACTCCATCTGCCACCTTTCAGCCCACTCTTCCAACTGGCATAAATCTCTCTGTAGACTTTGAAAATCTACTTCATTATCCACAACCCCACCTATCTTAGTATCATCTGCATACTTACTAATCCAATTTACCACACCATCATCCAGATCATTGATGTACATGACAAACAACAGTGGACCCAACACAGATCCCTATGGCACCCCACTAGTCACTGGCCTCCAACCTGACAAACAACCATCCACCATTACTCTCTGGCATCTCCCATTCAGCCACTGTTACCATATAACCATATAACAATTACAGCACGGAAACAGGCCATCTCGGCCCTACAAGTCCGTGCCGAACAAATGTTTTTTTCCCTTAGTCCCACCTGCCTGCACTCATACCATAACCCTCCATTCCCTTCTCATCCATATGCCTATCCAATTTATTTTTAAATTATACCAATGAACCTGCCTCCACCACTTCCACTGGAAGCTCATTCCACACCGCTACCACTCTCTGAGTAAAGAAGTTCCCCCTCATATTACCCCTAAACTTCTGTCCCTTAATTCTGAAGTCATGTGCTCTTGTTTGAATCTTCCCTATTCTCAAAGGGAAAAGCTTGTCCACATCAACTCTGTCTATCCCTCTCATCATTTTAAAGACCTCTATCAGGTCCCCCCTTAACATTCTGCGCTCCAGAGAAGAAAGACCTAACTTATTCAACCTATCTCTGTAACTTAGTTGTTGAAACCCAGGCAACATTCTAGTAAATCTCCTCTGTACTCTCTCTATTTTGTGGACAATCCTTCCTATAATTGGGCGACCAAAATTGTACACCATACACCAGATTTGGTCTCACCAATGCCTTGTACAATTTTAACATTACATCCCAACGTCTATACTCCATGCTCTGATTTATAAAGGCTAGCATACCAAAAGCTTTCTTTACCACCCTATCTATATGAGATTCCACCTTCAAGGAACTATGCACGGTTATACCCAGATCCCTCTGTTCAACTGTATTCTTCAATTCCCTACCATTTACCATGTGCGTCCTATTTTGATTTGTTCTGCCAAGGTGTAGCACCTCACATTTATCAGCATTAAACTCCATCTGCCATCTTTCAGCCCATTTTTCCAAATGGCCTAAATCACTCTGTAGACTTTGGAAATCCTCTTCATTATCCACAACACCCCCTATCTTGGTATCATCTGCATACTTACTAATCCAATTTACCACACCTTCATCCAGATCATTGATGTACATGACAAACAACAAAGGACCCAACACAGATCCCTGAGGCACCCCACTAGTCACCTGCCTCCAACCCGGTAAACAGCCATCCACCATTACCTTCTGGCTTCTCCCATTCAGCCACTGTTGAATCCATCTTGCTATTCCTGCATTTATACCCAACAGTTGAACCTTCTTAACCAACCTTCCATTAGGAACCTTGTCAAAGGCCTTACTAAAGTCCATATAGACAACATCCACTGCTTTACCCTCGTCAATTTCCCTAGTAACCTCTTCAAAAAATTCAAGAATATTAGTCAAACATGACCTTCCAGGCACAAATCCATGTTGACTGTTCCTAATCAGACCCTGTTTATCTAGATGCTTATATATATTATCTCTAAATATCTTTTCCATTAATTTGCCCACCACTGAAGTCAAACTAACAGGTCTATAATTGCTAGGTTTACTCTTAGAACCCTTTTTAAACAATGGAACAACATGCGCAGTACGCCAATCCTCGGGGACTATTCCCATTTCTAATGACATTTGAAATATTTCTGTCATAACCCCGGCTATTTCTACACTAACTTCCCTCAATGTCCTAGGGAATATCCTGTCAGGACCTGGAGACTTATCCACTTTTATATTTTTCAAAAGGGTCGGTACTTCACTGTTGAATCCATCTTGCTACTCCTCCATTAATCCCCAACCATTGAACCTTCTTAACCAACCTTCTGTGAGGAACCTTGTCAAAGGCGTTACTGAAGTCCATGTATACACCATCCACTGCTTTATCTTCATCAATTTCCCGAGTAACCTCTTCAAAATATTCAAGAAGTTTAGTCAAACATGACCTTCCTCCCTACAAATCCATGTTATCAACGTCTACAGCTCTGCGATCATCGACCTTTTTGCTCACATCTTCAAAAAACTCAATCAGATTCATAGAAACATAGAAAATAGGTGCAGGAGTAGGCCATTCGGCCCTTTGGGCCAACACCGCCATTCAATATGATCATGGCTGATCATCCAACTCAGTATCCTGTACCTGCCTTCTCTCCATACCCCCTGATCCCTTTAGCCACAAGGGCCACATCTAACACCCTCTTAACTCTGTGTGAAAAATGTTTTTCTCATCTCCGTCCTAAAGGATTTCCCCTTTATCCTTAAACTGTGACCCCCTTGTCCTGGTCTTCCCAACATCGGGAACAATCTTCCTGCATCTAGCCTGTCCAACCCCTTAAGAATTTTGATAAGTTTCTATAAGATCTTCCCCTCAATCTTCTAAATTCTAGCGAGTACAAGCCAAATCTATCCAGTCTTTCTTCTTCGGAAAGTCATGACATCCCAGTAATCAGTCTGGTGAACCTTCTCTGCACTCCCTCTATGGCAGGAATGTCCTTCCTCAGATTTGGAGACCAAAACTGTACGCAATACTCCAGGTGTTGTCTCACCAAGACCCTGTACAACTGCAGTAGAACCTCCCTGCTCCTATACTCAAATTCTTTTGCTATGAATGCTGACATACCATTCACTTTCTTCACTGCCTGCTGCACCTGCATGCCTACTTTCAATGACTGATGTACCATGACATCCAGGTCTCGTTGCATCTCCCCTTTTCCTAATCGGCCATCATTTAGATAATAGTCTGCTTTCCTGTTTTTGCCACCAAAGTGGATAGCCTCACATTTATCCACATTATACTGCATCTGCCATGCATTTGCCCACTCACCCAGCTTATCCAGGTCACCTTGCAGCCTCCTAGCATCCTCCTCACAGCTAACACTGCCCCCCAGCTTCGTGTCATCCGTAAACTTGGAGATGTTCACGTTTGGAGAGTTGCATTCAATTCCCTCGTCCAAATCATTAATATATATTGTAAATAGCTGGGGTCCCAGCACTGAGTCTTGCTAGTCAATGCCTGCCATTGTGAAAAGGACCCGTTTACTCCTACCCTTTGCTTCCTGTTTGCCAGCCAGTTCTCTATCCACGTCAATACTGAACCCCCAATACCGTGTGCTTTAAGTTTTTATACTTATCTCTGATGTGGGACCTTGTCGAAAGCCTTCTGAAAGTCCAGATATAACACATCCACTTATTTATTTAGCGAATGCAAAGTCCTTTAGCCAAGCAGTTGCCTCTTGATTTGCTGTATGAATGGTGACAATTCCTCCTTTGAGTCTTTCTTGAGGGCATGCTTCAATGATGTGTTGCATTGTTTGCTGCTCTCCACAAGCACACCGTGGAGTTGGACTGCTGCCCCATTTGTGAAGGCTGGCCAAGCAGGGGCCATGTCCAGTCCTGAATCTATTCAGCGTCGTCCACTGCTTCCTTGGGAGATTGGTGCCAGGGACCAGTAGGGTGGGGTCTGACATCAGATGTTTATTTGGGACGTCCTTGGACTCCCATTCCTTTTTCCAAGCTGATTGGATGGTGAAATCAGCTGGTGGTGGGTTCTTCCAAATTGGTCGTCTAGATGGAAGTCGAGCAGTGGGTGGGTTGAAGATGTCCATGTGAATTGGCAGGTGAGGGGAGTTTTTGGTCTTTTGGAGCATCCTTTGAGTGAGGACTACTCGCCGGATGTGTGGAGGGGCTATGTTGGATAGGACAGGGAGCCAGGGGAGTGGTGTTGAGCGGATTGTTCCTGTGATGATCCTCATTGTTGAGTTCAATTGGGTGTCCACATGGTGTGTGTGGGATGACCTGGACCAAACAGGGGCACAATATTCGGCTGAAGAAAATGCAAGGGCTAGTGCTGAAATGCGCAGTGTGGGGGCTGCTGCCCCCCACTTTGAGCCAGCAAGCTTACTGAGGAGATTGTTTCTGGACTTCACCTTAGCTGCTGTTCTTTTGAGATGTTCCTTGAAGGATAGGGTCCTGTCAAGGGTCACTCCGAGGTAGGTTGGAGTGGGGGCATACTTCAGTTTGGTCCAGCTCAGATAGATGTTTGGTTCTCTTGTGGCTTCTGCATTATGGAGGTGGAACACACTGGAGACCGTTTTTTCTGGGCTTGGTTTTAGGCGCCAGGTTTTGCAGTACTTGTCCAGGTCTTCATTGAGCAACTGTTCCAATGTACCAAAATCTGGTGCTTGGAAGGCCAAACAGATGTCATCTGCATAGATGAATTTGCGGGATTTGGTGGTGGGTAGGCCATTTGTGTAAAGGTTGAACAGGGTTGGGGCTAAGACTGACCCTTGCGGGAGCCCATTCTTCTGCGTTCTCCATGCACTCTTGTTCTGACCAAGGTGAACTCTGAACCTGCGATTGGAGAGCAGAGATTTGATGGTTTCTGATGCCCAGGCAGGGAGTGCTTTGGTGAGTTTTAGGAGGAGGCCTTTGTGCCACACAGCGTCATAGGCTGCGGTGAGATCAAGGAACACTTCAGTTTGTTCTCGAAGCCGTTTTCCACTGGTTCGCCCTTATCCACTCTACTAGTTACATCCTCAAAAAATCCTATAAGATTCGTCAGACATGATTTACCTTTTGTAAATCCATGCTGACTTTGTCCAATGATTTCACCACTTTCCAAATATGCTGCTATCCCATCTTTAATAACTGACTCCAGCATTTTCCCCACTACCGATGTTAACTACCTGGTCTGTAATTCCCCGTTTTCTCTCTCCCTCCCTGTTTAAAAAGTGGGGATACATTAGCTACCCTCCAATCCTCAGGAACGACTCCAGAATCTAAAGAGTTTTGAAAAATTATCACTATTGCATCCACTATTTCTGTGGCTATTTCCTTAAGTACTCTGTGATGCAGCCTATCTGGCCCTGGGGATTTATCGGCCTTTAATCCATTCAATTTACCTAACACCACTTCCCAGCTAACCTGGATTTCACTCAGTTTCTCCATCTCATTTGACCCCCGGTTCCCTGCTATTTCCGGCAGATTATTTATGTCTTGCTTAGTGAACGAAGCACAACATCGTGAAACACAACATCCCAATTTCAAAACCAAGTTGATCATCCCCAAGTATATGTTTATCCTATCCCTCAGAATACTCTCTAGTAACTTTCCAACCACCTTCTTGAATAGAGGCACAACATTTGCCACCCTCCACTCTTATGGTGTAATTCCGGTCTGATTCTCACCCCGTTAGTCTGGTTCAGCAAAACACAATCACTGGATTAACTAACTTTATTTTACAAACACAAACACACTCCCTATACAATACCTAACCATCACCGCGGGTCCGATCCTTGTCTTCTCGTCCAAACCCTTCAGCCTCGTGCGAATAGACTCCTCCATATGGTCAGCAGAGTCCCAAGTGCTACCACAGATGATCAACACACTCTCATGTGCTCTCCCCTCTTATATACGGTATCGAACCCGTGACGCGAAATACATGGGGGGGGGGGGGGGGGGGAGAAAACCCCCCTAGTAGCCATTCATGAATAAAGATCATACAATACATTAATTGACAGTTCCCTCCCACAATCACATAATATCCCATTACATTGTTTCTAGAGAAAGTTCTTAATGGAAGACAGTTCCCTTAATTAAAGAAACATCTTACCATGTAACGTAAAGAATTTGGGCAAGGCCTTGACCAAACACAAATAGCAGTGTAAAGACCATGCAACATAATGAACCATAGTATTATAACCCACCATTCCCCAACCAATCCTGATCATGCATTTGCAGCAGGACCCAACTCCTTCTGCAAAACCCTCATACATATTATTAATTAAAGTACGTCTGGACATCACCCTGTACTTTACTTCCTCCCAAGCCAGTCATGGTCTTTGCAGCCTTTGCAAAAATATGCCAAGCAGATGCAAATGCAAAAATCCTCTATTTTGTCAGACATTAAAATGCCCAATATTATCATTGGCACCTCATCTGTATTTAATAAAGACCTATAAATCTCAGCCAGAGCACTTGCTATTTCCTCTCTAGCCTACTATTTAAATCAGGCCTGGATGATTTGTCTACCTTCATGCGTGTCTGGAGCTCCTGCAACCCTTGGACCATTATACTGATGTTTATCAAGCACTTTGATTAACTGCTCCGTTCACCACTCCTCTTGTACTTCATGGCAACAGAAGAGGAGAAATACTCGTTGAGGACCTTGCCCATCTCCTGTCTCTCCCCACAGAGATTGATTCCTGAGGGGTTCTATTCTCTCTCTGGTTTCCCCTTTTCCCTTTATGTACCTAAATAGTCTCTTGGGATAAGTCTTAATGCTATCTGCAAGCGCTATTCCCTGTCCACTTTATACTCTCCTGATCTCCATTTTTAGCTTGCTCCTCAATTCCTGAAATTCTTCCAGGGATAGATTTGATCCCAGCTGCTTATACCTGCTCCATGCTTCCTTCTTACTCTTTACTCCCCAACCAATCCTGATCATGCATTTGCAGCAGGACCCAACTCCTTCTCCAAAACCCTCATACATATTAGTAATTAAAGGACATCTGGCCATCACCCTGTACTTTACTTCCTCCCAAGCCACTCTCCGGTTGCCCCCTTCCCCTTTATGTACCTAAATAGTCTCTTGGGATAAGTCTTAATGCAGGGAATAGCACTTGCAGATAGCATTAAGACTTATCCCAAGATACTATTTAGGTACATACTTGATGTCACCCTTGAAGAATCCAAACAAACCAAGCATCTTGGCATCAAATTGCAGAATGATCTATGTTGGACTGGTCAGACTCATCATGCAACAGTGAAAGCAACAGGTGTCCTAAACTTCCTGAGGCACAACTTTCATCATCGTTCAGCTTCTGTCAAGGAGAAGCTATATTTCACCCTCGTTAGATCTCATTTGGACTACGCAGTTGCAGCATGGGACCCATACACAGATAAAACATTTCATCCATCGAACGTGTCCAAAGACAGGCAGCTCGATTTGTTACTAACACCTATGAGAGAGAAGCGAGTGTCACCAAACTTCTGAATTCTCTGGGGTGGAACCCTCTCCAAAACAGACGTGAAGCTCACCGTTTGATCTGTTTTTACAAAATGTTAAATGGTCAGCTCGACATAGATTACAAGACCTACACCAACCCCCAAACCAATTAGGAGCAGACGAGGGCATTCGATCCAATTTGTGATCCCAGCTACAAAGACAGATGTGTACAGCAATTTGTTCTTCCCCTGCACAATTAAAGCATGGAATAATCTCCACCCTACTATAGTTACCCAACCAGATGCAACTAAATTTAAAGTAGCACTTTCTTCCCAATAACCCTTTCTGGCTTAATCCCTCCCTTCACCACCTCTAGTTTAAATTCCAGTTGGAATATTTTGGAGGACCAAGAAACCAAGAACCAAGAACCAAGACCAGAGCCTGAGAGTCCTTGTCATCCAAGCTTCCTTATGCTCATCTGCCTTTCCCTCCACACTAACAGAAACATGTGTGTCCTGTCTCTTGTCAGTACACCTTTTAAAAACACTCCACTTTCCTGAGATTCCTTTCCCTTCAAAATGTACCACAGGAGATTGATCAGATATATGTTGGGACTGTGATTGCAAATATTAATTAGCTGGTGAATCGAAGGATCTGGCGACGAGACTGGTTTTAGCAGACAACATTAGAAAGAAGCAGAAAGTTGGGAACTTGATCAGAGGGGTCACATTGCTCTGAGACCTGCGCCTGCGAACCATCATTGGTAAAGTGGTTGAGGTCGTGGGCGAAATGAAGGAAGGAGATATCGGGTAATTACTTCACCCAGAAATACATAAAATATACATAAATACATAAAGCACATTTCTAGGATGTGCATCAGGTTTCAGAGTTGGTGACAAAATCCTGATCTCTGACTTCAATAACTGAGGTGGACTGGAAAGGGATCCTAGCAGTAATGACGGTGGAACAGCAATGGCAGGAATTTTTGGGCATAATCCATGTTAAGGAAAAAAGAGTAGCAAAGTAAAATGTGGGCTCCTTGAAGGCAGACACGGTTGAAATCATTATGGGCAACAAGGAAATGGCAGAAGAGTTGAATAGGTACTTCACTAAGGAAGACACAAACAATCTCCCAGATGTGCCGGAGGACAGAGGATCTAAGGGGGTAGAGGAACTGAAAGAAATTTTCATTAGGCGAGAAATAGTATTGGGTAGGCTAATGGGACTGAAGGATAATAAAAACCCCTGGGCCAGATGGTCTGCATCCCAGGGTCCTCAGGGAGGTGGCTCTAGAAATAGTGGGTGCATTGGTGATTATTGTCCAATGTTCAATAAATTCAGGATCAGTCCCTGTGGATTGGAGGATAGCTAATATTATCCCATTTTTCAAGAAAGAAGCGAGAGAGAAAACGGGGCATTACAGACTAGTTAGCATGACCGCTGAAGGGAAAGATGCTGGAGTCAATTATTAAAGAGGTAATAATGGGGCATTTGGATAGCAGTAAAAGGATTAGTCCAAGTCAACATGGATTTATGAAAGGAAAATCATGCTTGAACAATCTTCTGGAATTTTTTGAGGATGTGACAAGTAAAATGGATAAAGGGGGTGCCAGTGGATGTAGTGTATCTAGACTTTCAGAAAGCCTTTGATAAGGTCCCGCATGGGGGACTGTTGGCTTACAGGTACAGCAGGCAGTGAAGAAAGCTAATGGAATGTTGGCCTTTATAACAAGAGGATTTCAGTATAGGAGTAGAGAGGTTCTTCTGCAGTTGTTTAGGGCTCTGGTGAGACCACATCTGGAGTATTGTGTATAATTTTGGTCTCCTAATTTGAGGAAGGACATCCTTGTGATTGAGGCAGTGCAGCGTAGGTTCATGAGATTGATCCCTGGGATCAATGTCGTGAACCCCAGGAACCATTCGTGAGGGAGGATCAGCGTCCGGGCAGTGAGTATATTACCTGATAGCGGGGCTTGTTTCCACACAAACGTTGGTGAGGGAGGAACCCAAATCTGTAACATTCCGTTAGCATTTCACAGTTCAAAACAAGTGGGCTTGAGGAAGCCGCTGATTGGTTTGAAGCGGACTAGAGGAAGCAGCTGATTGGGAATCAAATCCTTGCTGATTTATTCCAGCAGGTTGTACTTTGTATTGTATCCAGGATAAGGGGGGAGAATGACGGCCAGGGCAGTTTACTGTTCTAGATGTCAGATGTGGGAGATCATGGAATCTGATAGCCTTCCAGACGTCCACATCTGCGCCAGGTGCGTCGAGATGGGGCTCCTAAGGGACCGGATTAGGAACCTGGAGCAGCAGCTCAATGACCTCCGTCTGGTCAGGGAGAGTGAGGAGGTCATAGAGAGGAGTTACAGAGAGGTGGTCACTCCAAAACCACGGGAGACAGACAAGTGGGTCACAGTTAGGAGGGGCAGAGGCAGGGACTAGAGAGTACCCCGTTGGCTGTACACCTTGGTAATAAGTACTCCTGTTTGAGTACTGTTGGGGGGGGGGGGGGGTGGGCAGTCTACCTGGGGGTAGCGACAGCGGCCGGGCCTACGACACAGAGACCGGCCCTGTTGCTCAGAAGGGTAAGGAAAAGAAAAAGAGGGCAGTAGTAATAGGGGACTCTATAGTTAGAGGTTCAGACAGGCGATTCTGAAGACGCAGTCTGTGAACGTGTTCAAGATATCCTGAAATGGGATGGAGAGAAGCCCGAGGTTGTGGTACATATAGGTATATTATGACATAGGTAGAAAAAGAGAAGAAGTCCTGAAAGGAGAATTTAGGGAGTTCGGAAGAGAGTTAAGGAAAAGGACCGCAAAAGTAACAATCTCAGCATTGCTGCGTGTGCCACGCGACAGTGAGAGTAGGAATGGAGTGAGGTGGAGGATAAATTCGTGGCTGAAGGGCTGGTGCAGTGGGCAGGGAGACTTTAAACTAGAACGGTTGGGGGGAGGGACTCAAATAGAGATAGCTTGTAGACTGTGCGTGAGGCAGGAGGCAGGATGCAGAGAAGGGAAGCACTCAGACCATCATGTAGGGAGGAAAGAAGAAAAATATAATAAACAGAGAATAAGAGGTGGTGGGTTTCTTCAATGTGTGAGCAGAGAGGGGTGTAAAATGAATGTAGAAGCAATAGATAGCAAGGTGAAAAGTAAAAGTGGCAGGCAGACAAATCCAGGGCAAAAATCAAAAAGGGCAATTTTTCAGCATATTGTATAAGGGGTAAGAGTGTTGTAAAAACAACCTGAAGGCTTTGTGTCTCAATACGAGGAGCATTCGTAATAGGGTGGATGAGTTGAATGTGCAGATAGCTATTAATGACTATGATATAGTTGGAATCACTGAGACATGGCTCCAGGGTGACCAAGGCTGAGAGCTGAACATTCAGGGATATTCAATATTCAGGAGGGATAGACAGAAAGGAAAAGGAGGTGGGGTAGTGTTGCTGGTAAGAGAAGAGATTAACGCAATAGAAAAGAAGGTTGGAGGATGTGGAATTGATATGGGTAGAGCTGCGAAACACTAAGGGACAGAAAATGTTAGTGGGAGTTGTGTACAGGCCACCTAACAGGAGTGGTGGAGTTGGGGATGGCATCAAACAGGAAATTAGAAATGCGTGCATCAAAGGTAAAACAGTTATAATGGGTGACTTCAATCTACATATACATTGGGTGAATCAAATTGGCAGGGGTGCTGAGGAAGAGGATTTCTTGGAATGTATGCGGATAGTTTTCTAAACCAACATGTAGAGGAACCAACGAGAGAGCAGGCTATTCTCGACTGGGTAGTGAGTAATGAGGAAGGTTTAGTTAGCAGTCTTGTTGTGCGTGGCCCCTTGGGCAAGAGTGACCATAATATGGTTGATTTCTTCACTAGGATGGAGAGTGACATAATTAATTCAGAAACAAGGGTTCTGAACTTAAAGAAAGGTAACTTTGAGGGTATGAGAAGTGAATTGGCCAAGATAGACTGGCAATTGATTTTAAAGGGTTGAAGGTGGATATGCAATGGAAGGCATTTAAAGGTTGCATGGATGAACTACAACATTTATTCATCCCAGTTTGGCAAAAGAATAAATCAGGGAAGGTATTGCATCCGTGGATAACAAGGGAAATCAGGAATAGTATTAAAACAAAAGATGGAAGCATATAAATTAGCCAGAAAAAGCAGCCTACCAGAGGACTGGGAGAAATTCAGTCCAGCAGAGGAGGACAAAGGTCATAATTAGGAAAGGGAAAATAGATTATGAAAGAAAACTGGCAGGCAACATAAAAACTGACTGCAAAAGTTTTTATAGGTATGTGAAGAGAAAAAGATTAGTTAAAACAAATGTAGGTCCCTTGCAGTCAGAAACAGGTCCTCCTCCAACCTCATCTACTATATCCGTTGTTCAAGATGTGGACTCTTATACATCAGAGAGACCAAACACAGACTGGGCGATCGTACACCTTCACTCAGCCCGCCTGAACCAACCTGATCTCCCAGTTGCTGGACACTTTAATTCTCCTTCCCATAACCACACAGACCTTTCTGTCCTCAGTCTCCTCCATTATCAGAGTGATGCTAAACGTAAATTGGAGGAATAGCATCTTATATTTCGCTTGGGCAGCTTACAGCCCAGTGGTAGGAATATTGATTTCTCTCACTTCAAGTAGTCCCGGCATTCCCTTTCTCGCTATGCCTGTCCCAAGCTAGTTGCACCAGCTTCTCGTTTGCACCCAACAAACAGCTAACAATGGCCTGTTTCCTTTACCATTGTCACTTTTATGAAAATCTTTCATTCATTGCTCTTTATCTCTCCACATCATCGTCCATATCACTCATTTCCCCTATTAGTTAAAACAAATGTAGGTCCATTGATGTCAGAAACAGGTGAATTGGTCATGGGGAACAAAGACATGGCAGACCAATTGAATAATTGAAGTCTGAAGAAGGGTTTTGGCCCGAAACGTTACCTATTTCCTTCGCTCCATAGATGCTGCTGCACCCGCTGAGTTTCTCCATCATTTTTGTGTACCTACACTTGAATACTTACTTTGGTTCTGTCTTCACTAACGAAGCAGCATCAGCAGCATCATCTCTCCAACCATGGAGGAGGGTGACTTATTTGACATCCGCACGGGAAACATAACACCAGGTACTTGGAGGGCAGGAGTTAATGCCGCACCTATGGTACCATTGCAGGGATTGCCAGGTAACACCGGTTCAAGGGGTGGCAAAGAGCAGAGAGAACATCTCTGCTCTTACTACAACTCAGCCCTGGGTAGTGTGCCATGGCAGAAAAAAGATATTTGAGGACCAAAGTCAGCATCACAGTGCCCAAGCTGTAGTGAAGCACTGCAGGAGGAGATCGCAGTGAAGGAAAGAAAAGTTTTATGTGAAGACAATTGAAATCAAGCTAATTCTGTTTAATTCCAGAAGAGTGACCTTCTCTTCTAATTTGTCAGAAAGACTTATTTGCAGTTGTTTTATCCAAAAACTCTGCTCATCTTAGAAAAATGTAAGAACATTTATTTGTAGATAACATATAAATATAATAACAATTACAGCACGGAAACAGGCCATCTCGACCCTTCTAGTCCGTGCCGAACACATAATATCCCCTAGTCCCATATACCTGCGCTCAGACCATAACCCTCCATTCCCTTCCCATCCATATAACTATCCAATTTATTTTTAAATGATAAAAACGAACCTGCCTCCACCACCTTCACTGGAAGCTCATTCCACACAGCTACCACTCTCTGAGTAAAGAAGTTCCCCCTCATGTTACCCCTAAACTTCAGTCCCTTAATTCTCAAGTCATGTCCCCTTGTTTGAATCTTCCCTACTCTCAGTGGGAAAAGCTTTTCCACTTCAACTCTGTCTATCCCTCTCATCATTTAAAAAACCTCTATCAAGTCCCCCCTTAACCTTCTGTGCTCCAAAGAATAAAGCCCTAACTTGTTCAACCTTTCTCTGTAACTTCATGTGGTCTGTTCATATTTTTTCATTATGCAAGCGTTCTATTGCACAGCTTAATTTGAGGTTATCGCAAAGAGCTCTTTTGCTTTTACTTTTTACTTACAGCATTATTTCAATGTTTGATGAACCTCTTTTAGCAATTCACTTCCTTTTACTTGTTGTGGTGTTGAGTTTCCCAACATGTGTGACAATGCCCTTGTATGTTGGAGATTTCAGTGCCTTTTAAGAGATGTGGAAACACTTTGTTTTCCATCTAGTGTGCTGCTTGTTTTATTTACTGATTCATCAATAGGTGTAATAAAATCCCCTTGCAAATGCAGAGCACTCGTGGCGTTGTGTTTTTTATCACTCATTGTAGCACATGTGAGAGGCTGAGAATTCCCTCCCTTATCTGGTGTGCTTCTCAATAATCCGTAAACATTATTCATGATTTGTGGGACTTTTAAAGAGATGAGATGTTCTGCTGCTATTGAAAAAATGGTTCCTCGACAACAATGTTGGTTTGAATAAACAATTATTCTTCATTGTGCAATGTTTACAAAAAAGTGATCAACAAAATTATTATCAAAACATTTTTTAAACAGGCTTCATAGATTTGACATTTCAAAGTAACATGACTTCAGACAAAACACAAACAAGTCTCGGCAGCAAGAACAACAAACTTCAACAATCTTTTATCAAACGGTAAACAACCACATCAAACGTTACATTATTCATTCTCCATGTCCCGGAAGAAACCTATTGGAACAGGTGATGCGCCTCTTGAGGAAACACTTTGATCAGAATAATATGTGACGATTGCAGCCAACACAGATCCTGTGGGCTGGAAGTCAGTGTACTGCCTCTGAAATAAAAAAAAACAGGTTTTGAAGTTTTCAGCAACACTGATCATCAAAAGCTGCAATTGACATGTATTTACACATTCTTGAAAATTTCATTGTCTCTGCGGTCAGATCATGGGCCACTTTTTGAAACAACTTATGTATGGCGGTGCAGGCTCGAAGGGCCGAATGGCCTACTCCTGCACCTATTTTCTATGTTTCTATGTGTGTGAGAGGTTATAGTGTCAGGAACAGCCAGGTGTTCGTGGGGTTTCACGATGTGTCAGAAACAGCCAGGTGTTCCTGCAACTGTAACAGCCAGTTACAGAGATAGGTTGAATAAGTTAGGTATTTATTCTCTGGAGCGCAGAAGGTTAAGGGGGGACTTGATAGAGGTCTTTAAAATGATGAGAGGGATAGACAGAGTTGATGTGGACAAGCTTTTCCCTTTGAGAATAGGAAAGATTCAAACAAGAGGACATGACTTCAGAATTAAGGGACAGAAGTTTAGGGGTAATATGAGGGGGAACTTCTTTACTCAGAGAGTGGTAGCGGTGTGGAATGAGCTTCCAGTGGAAGTGGTGGAGGCAGGTTCATTGGTATCATTTAAAAATAAATTGGATAGGCATATGGATGAGAAGGGAATGGAGGGTTATGGTATGAGTGCAGGCAGGTGGGACTAAAAAAAAAAAAAATTGTTCGGCATGAACTTGTAGGGCCGAGATGGCCTGTTTCCGTGCTGTAATTGTTATATGGTTATATATGGTGTGTGGGGTTTATAGTGTCAGGAACAGCCAGGTGTGTGGGGGGTTTATAGTGTCAGGAACAGCCAGGTGTGTGGGGGGTTACACAGTGTGTCAGGAACAGCCAGGTGTGTTGGGGGTTTACAGTGTCAGGAACAGCCAGGTGTGTGGGGGGTTTACAGTGTCAGGAAACAGCCAGGTGTGTGGGGGGGTTTTATAGTGTCAGGAACAGCCAGGTGTGTGGGGGTTTACAGTGTCAGGAACAGCCAGGTGTGTGGGGGGTTTACAGTGTCAGGAACAGCCAGGTGTGTGGGGGATTTACAGTGTCAGGAACAGCCAGGTGTGTGGGGGGTTTACAGTATCAAGAACAGCCAGGTGTGCTGAGTGACACTGTGTCAGGAACAGCCAGGTGTGGGTGGGGTTACACAGTGTGTCAGGAACAGCCAGGTGTGTGTGGGGTTTACAGTGTCAGGAACAGCCAGCAGTGTGGGGGATTTACAGTGTCAGGAACAGCCAGGTGTGTGGGGGGTTACACAGTGTGTCAGGAACAGCCAGGTGTGTGTGGGGTTTACAGTGTCAGGAACAGCCAGCAGTGTGGGGGATTTACAGTGTCAGGAACAGCCAGGTGTGTGGGGTTACACAGTGTGTCAGGAACAGCCAGGTGTGTGGGGGGTTACAGTGTCAGTAACAGCCAGGTGTGCGTGGGGTTTCACGATGTGTCAGGACGCTGCCAGTTGTGTGCAAAGATCATAGAGCGGAGCAAGATGGTCCACTCTCTGAAAAAGCCGTAGTAGGTCATGGGTAATTTTTAGCGCCATCTTCCGAACCGGCTTTGTGATTAGTATCTTTGCCTGCAAGTGCAGAGTACGCAGCGCCACTTTAGAAATGCTAGCGCCGCACATTAATGTTATTATATTAAGGCACATTAATGGGGGGTCCCCATTAGTCTGCAGCTGTGATTACACAATTCGAGTCAGATTGCACCACAGCTCCATGTACTTACCATTGTCACTGTTATGATCGAGATATTAATGGCTCAATTTATTGTGGAATAACTTCAGGATCAATTTGATTACTGTTGCATCTTTCAACCACAAGTTGTATTTTAAAGTATTAGGTATAAATTATATTTAAATGGGGTGATATAACTACATAGGTTAGACATTGTGATATCAATAGGTTACTTTGCTGTCAATCATCATTTTATGTGGGGCGGAGGCATTAAAATGATTACATTTATGCCCATCCCACTTAGGAAACCTGAACGGAAACCTCTGGAGATTGTGCGCCCCACCCAAGGTTTCCGTGCGGTTCCCGGAGATTTTTGTTAGCCTCCCAACTTGCTACTTCTGGAAACCACCTGCAACCTCCGGAGAGGAGGGGTGGGGGGTGGGTGTGTAGGGGAGGGAGGATGTTGCGGAGGGGAGGATGTTGCGGAGGGGAGGATGTGGGGGAAGGGGCGGATGTGGGGGAAGGGGCGGAGGAGGGGGGGGGGGGGGGGGGGGGGGGGGGGGGGTTGGGGGAGGGGGGAAGGGGAAGGGTGTGTGGGAAGGGCGGAGGTGGTCATAGCAGACGTCTTGTGGACTCAATCAGCCCTGCCTCCGGGACCTTGTTCTCCTTGCCCCGGTGATTTACAGTAGGTGCCAGAAGGGGCATTACCTTCATGGTGATCACAGGTGAGAAGACCAATCTGCTGATCTCACGTTTTTTTAAACCTTCATAACTTTTGTAATATTCCACCGATCAGAACAAAACTTGGTGCGTTTGGAGCAGAGAACGGTGAGTAACATGGCAAAAAAATCTTTGCAATATAGAATACCGTGTTACGCAAATGTAAAAACATATCTATATTACTAAAAGTCTGTTCTTGACCAGTTTTGGCATTTTGTGCTACGATTTCCGAGAGTACGCCGCCACCTACGGCTGTTATTTTTGGCCACCTCGCTCAGAGCCACCCTCCGCCGCATGTGTGCCGAGGATTCTTCCCGTCGATGAAAATTGACAGAGATATTAATGTTTTTACAAAATTCCCCATTTTCTCTGCTGCCCCTGCTGGAGGGAGGGGGAGGGACTATAAAACCAGGAAGTGGTGTGCCTCAATCAGTCTCTGCAAGTGGTGTGCCTCAATCAGAGCTCTGAATGACACTGGCAAATGTCTACAGCACTGCCAGTACCCTTAATTTTGGTTTGAAAATGAAAATATGGTTAGAGGTAAAAAAAGCACTGCCTGCAAATAGTTGTTTGGGTTTGGGTTGTTTGAACTAAAAAGGCACTCTCTCTCCCCCCCCCCCCCCCCCCCCCCCGCCCTCCTCTCCCCCCCTCCCTCTCCTCTCCTCTCCCCCCTCCCTTCTCCTCTCCCCCCCTCCCCTCTCCTCTCTCTCTCCCCCCCCTTTCCACTCCCGTCCCTCCCCTAAACCCCTCCTCCCCACACCCCTACCCTCCACCCTCCCTCCCCCTCCCTGCTCCCCACCTCTCCCCGCCCCTCATCTCATCCCCCTCTCTCCCCTCCATTAGCGTGAATGCGGGGGGGGTGGGTAGTTAGTGTGTGACGCTGCATGCCGCCTCCCCCCCCCCCACAACCGCACGTTGAGGGAACAGACCCAATGGGTCTGCACTTGGTCTAGTATATAATAAATATATAATATACATATATTGTTCTCCTCGCCCTATATATAAAAAAATATATATATTTTTGATTTATATTTATAAATATGACTAGGCCAAGTACAGACCCGTTGCGAGGGGGCGGCCTGAGGCGTCAAACACACACTAACCAGTCGTCAGCCTGAGAGTGAGCCTCAGCTCCATGGCTTCGCATCCTCGGCGCTTCAGACCCCGAGTACAGGGAGGGGGAGGGGGAGTGGAGGAGAGGCAGGCAACAGTGAATTTTTTGAGGGGATTTGCGAATGTGAAATAGTTGGCAAAATGCTAAAAGCGCAGCGTTTTAGCGTAGTCACGGATGAAACACACACACACTGTGTCAGGACCCATCTAGGAGTGTGTGGGGTTACACAGTATGTCAGGACTCTATCCAGGAGTGTGTGGGGTTACACAGTTTGTCAGGACTCTATCCAGGAGTGTGTGGGGTTACACAGTGTGTCAGGACTTTATCCAGGAGCGTGTGGGGTTTACACAGTGTGTCAGGCCCATCCAGAAGGGTGTGGGGTTGCACAGTGTGTCAGGACTCTATCCAGGAGTGTGTGGGGTTTCACAGTGTATCAGGACTCTATCCAGGAGTGTGTGGGGTTACACAGTATGTCAGGACTCTATCCAGGAGTGTGTGGGTTACACAGTGTGTCAGGACCCTGCCAGGAGTGTGTGCGGTTACAGAGTATGTCATGACCCTGCCAGGAGTGTGTGGGGTTACAGTGTCAGGCCCATCCAGGAGTGTATGAGGTTACACAGTGTGTCAGGACTCTATCCAGGAGTGTGTGGGGTTACACAGTTTGTCAGGACTCTATCAAGGAGTGTGTGGGGTTACACAGTGTGTCAGGACTCTATCCAGGAGTGTGTGGGGTTACACAGTGTGTCAGGACTTTATCCAGGAGGTGGGGTTTACACAGTGTGTCAGGACTCTATCCAGGAGTGTGTGGGGTTACACAGTGTGTCAGGACTCTATCCAGGAGTGTGTGGGGTTACACAGTGTGTCAGGACTCTATCCAGGAGTGTGTGGGGTTTCACAGTGTGTCAGGACTCTATCCAGGAGTGTGTGGGGTTTCACAGTGTGTCAGGATCCTGCCAGGAGTGTGTGGGGCATCACTGTGCAATCCGTCTCCCGGAGTGTACTGGGTTTCACAGATCTCTCCCACACCTAACATATTCTAGCTTTGTACAATTAACGCCTGGAGGAGTTGAAATAATGCAGTGTAATAGTTCCAGTGTATGTCAGAGAATAATTGATCTGGGAACTACTAACTCTTTGGTTACGCTCGGACTATCCTAGATCAGATTTTCCTCGTTTTACCTTGCACTAAACCTTATTCCCTCATAGTTTATCTATACTGTAAATGGCTCGATTATAATCACGTATTGTCTTTCTGCTGACTGGATAACACGCAACAAAAGCTTTTCACCATACCGTTGATCTTCTGATTTCCGATTCTGCAAAGCTCTAAACAGTTTCAGTATTATATCAATTCTAACAAGTCATTGCTGTGAACTGTATATTTCAACACTCACCTTCCATATGAGAGGGTAATACAGATAAACCTCTGATGATGTTCATGTATTCATGTGGATCAGGACCTGTTGAAACCAACGAGCATTCATTAAACCAGACTTGAATAACATTGTTAACTCCAATGTTTCAATGTGATATTCAGTTCAGTGTTGATTTACCGTACCGAGCTGCTGGATTTCTTTCAGTATTTTGTTCAGCTTTGGTAATTCATTCTGCATTTTCACAAAGGATTCCCACATCACCCGCCGGGCACGGTCACCCTTCTCCATCACCAGACTGAGGAAGAGTGTGGAACTGTCTCTGTGGTTTCTCTTTACCACGAACTCAGCGACACTCTGTGAAGAACAACAATGAATATATGGAGAAGTGAATGAGACAATGCTAATGGGGAGGGAATTAGCTGTTCAGTGATGGGATATTCCGGTAGTTGTGAGCATAGTGACAGGCATTGATCTGCCTCTTCATACACCCATGACACTGTGCTGACAAACTGTGTACTCCCAGAGTCCTGACAGTGGGAATCTCACTTCACACCTGGCAGTGTCCGAGAACACAGCAGAGTACAGCACGGGAACAGGCCATTCAGGCCAATGATGGCTGTGTTGAAATTGATGTGAAATTAATCCAATTCCTTTTGGCCTCACATGGACGTGTCCAGTCCAACCTGCATTTCTTCCTGCTCTGCATTTTGAAGCTATTATGTTCTTTCATCTACATTCTTACCCTGTCTGAGCCCACATTCACTCATTGACCAGATAACTTTTTTATTTCTATACCTGCCCCAGTTTTACCCAATCAAAGACATACCTCTCTTTCACATTTCCTGCAGCTCATACCCTTTCACTGCACATTAAGTCAGCTTCTCTTCCCACAGATGTGTAAATAACTGATGTTTGTTTATATTGTAGATTTTAGCAAATGTACTTTTGTTTATTTTATTTATCAATTGAATGATAAGTGAACAGTTCAATGTCTTAGAATAATTCAGCAGGTCAGACAGCATCTCCAAAAACAGAGTTATTTTGTGCAGCACATTGTGTGTTATTTTGTAAACCAGGATCTGCAGTTCCTTGTGTTTCTGCCCAATGTCCTCTGTGGTTTCATGAACTGAACTAAATGTGACCAATGAAACTGATGACACTTGAAAAGTATTATTGTTTCTGATTCAGGTTTACAAGTTTACTGCTCCCTGACCGTTGTGCTAAGATTCATGTGTAGGAAGAACAGCTGGATCAGAATGGACAATTCTCACAAATCCCCAGGTCACAGGTTGTATTCCTGATACCAGATCTACAGGACGCAAACTGATCAGAGATCAGTGTCTCCATTGCGCTGTTCAACCCAGGGAGTGCGAGGTGTGTGGGACTGACATTGGTCACTCTTCTCCCCTCGATATCGTCAGTTATGTGACAGGAAACAGAAGTCACCGTGTTCCTCCCACTTACCCCGTGTTCTTGTTCACTGAAACATCCCTCCTGTCTCATCATGAGGCCGAGACTTTCAACCCCTTCGTCAATTGCCGGTTTCAGTCTCTCCCGATAGAAATTTGTCAGTTGGAATAATTGGTAGTCGTTCCACTGTGTCAGGAGCTCAGAGAACGTAGCCGTTAGATCTGTATATTCAAAGAGAGAAACTAAACACCATCTGAATCAGTTCCCTTGGCACCCGCTACAACGGCAATCCTCATCCTGAATGTTCCTGCCCCATAATTAGAATGATCAAAGCAGAATATCGGAATGTGCTGGAGGAACAGTGTGGACAAGAGGAGGGTCAGGTTAAAGCCTGGTAAGTAAGGTGGATACAGGTGAGGAGAGTTTTTGATAGGCTGATAATTAGACAAAAGGGAAGGGATTCCAAGCCAGTGGGCCACATGAGTGACAAGGGTTGGGGACAAATTTGCGAAATTTGAGCAATGTATGTAGACTACGGAATAATTTGTATAGCCTCCGGAAATGTCAGATGAATTTTTCGCACGATTTATGTATTGTATATTTATTACCTGAATAAAGTCTATTTTGAAATTAAAAGATAATTGGACAAAGGCCAGAGATGAAAAGACCAGTGTGAAAAGTTGGGAATTGTGAAGCGAGATGAATTAATGTATGTGGAAAGGGAGAGGGGAGAAATCTGCACGTGGAGTAAAAATGGTTAACAACCGGAAAAAGCGTAAGTGTTCGGCAAAACAGTCACCGAGTCGATGCTTTGTCTCGCCAATTTCTAACCATTGTAACTCTCTTCCCATTCCTATAGCAACCTCTCTGTCCTTGGCCACATGCTCACTGGAGGAACAGCATCTCAAATTCCGCTTGGGTAGCCTACAATCCAATGGCATGAACATTGAATTCTCCAATTTTATGTAACATCGAAACCATACACCCGCGTTATTTTCTCCCACTCTCTCCACTGTCTAGCACTGATTTCTCCGCTCCCCATTTCCTGCCTCCTATATTCCTTACTTTATTTTCACAATCTCCAACACACAATCTTTCTGCCGAAAACCTTGATTTTTCATCCCTAGCCTTTGTTCAACCACCTACCTGTGAAAAATACCTCCTCAATAATATCCACCTCACTTGCCAGGTTTTGTGCTGCCGCTCCTCTCTGCCAGCTACAATCAATCTGAAGGATCAGGGAGGCTGAGGCAGCGTGTGAGCAGAGGAGGGTTGGATAGCGTCTGACCCGGGGAGGATGTGACGGTGTGTGTGACCCAGGGAGCATGGGCCCCAGGGGGATGGGACAGTGTGTGACCCAGGGAGCATGGGCCCCAGGGGGATGGGACAGTGTGTGACCCAGGCAGCATGGGCCCCAGGGGGATGGGATAGTGTGTAACCCAGGGAGCATGGGCCCCAGGGGGATGGGACAGTGTGTGACACAGGGAGCATGGGCCCCAGGGGGTGGGACAGTGTGTGACCCAGGGAGCATCCAGGGGGGGACAGTGTGTGACCCAGGGAGCATGGGCCCCAGGGGGATGGGACAGTGTGTGACACAGGGAGCATGGGCCCCAGGGGATGGGACAGTGTGTGACCCGGGATGGGCACTGGGGGACTGTGATCATCTCCATAGCCGGTGTTCAGACAGGGAACAAATCACAGCAAAAACACAGTAGACAAATGCACTGATGAAGAGGTGCAGATGCACTTATCACCTGAGGCAACACTGTAGGTGATGCCAGCTAATCTCCCTAGGATTATCTTCCACATGCATGAACCACCCAGTTTACTCATGGATAATGGAAACACCTTGCAATTGCTCTCCTTCAACCAAGTGTGTCCCACCCATCACCATCGCTCCACTCTCTGTGGCCTCATGCTCCCTGGCTTCAATGATACTTTGTCATGTGTACACAAGTTCAGTGACCATCCTCCTATACACAAGGATCATGAGAGGAGTAGATACACTATCTATTATATATCATAGATTAATACACAGTCTTTTACCCAGAGGAGGAGAATCAAGAAACAAATGACATAGGTTTCAGGTGGGGTCGGGGATTTTATGGTAAAATCAGTACATGGATAGGATAGGTTTAGAGGGACATGGGCCTTACGCCGGCTTGTGGGACTACAGTAGATCGGCCATGTTGTGTGACGTGTCCAAGGTGGGGCTGAAGAGCCGTGTTCCATGCCGTGTGCCTCTATGACTCTGACGCACAACTTGGGCCATAATAACTCCAACAGTGCAGACTACACAGAGTCCAAACACAAGAGTCGCCACGATTCATGCACCATCTTATACTCTTCACTTTCTCAGAAAGCCTCTCCCCAGTCACTGCATTAATGCACATCTGAATCTTCAATGAGGATGATTCATCGCCTCTACGATCACTCCCTCTGTCCTTTCAACTACTGCCTGCAGATGTTAACATCTTCTTTCTCAGTCCCTTCCTTCATCCCCTATCCTTCTGACCTGTGGACCATGTATTAGATGCAAATCAGATATCCAGACAACATTTAAATCGTGAAGCATTCTGCAACACACCTGTGTCCGTCCTTGTTGTTGAGGTCACTGGAGCCGCAGTCCTGTTTCCAACTTCAGCCGTGGTGTGGATAGGTATGACCATATTCTGCTGCTCTGCAGTAACCCGAATAATAATAGTGGGATTAGACAATGATTAAGACAAGAATGAAAAGATATCCAAGCGAACTGTGAACCACTATCCACCACGATCAATCTCCCGGTGTTGGGGGTGGGAGCGGGTAGGTTTGGGGGAGGGGGTGGGCCGTGGAATGTCAACATTGAACCAGAAACTAAACTGAATCAGCCATTTCCATCCTGTGGCCTGGTGGTATAACAGTATGGAAATCTTGCACTGAGCGACTCGCTTCTTCACATTCAAACGTTTCCCCATGTACCACAAGGGACACGTCAAGAGATGTTGCAGCTCCTACACCATCCAGAATAACGCTGACCACTTGCCTGGCAGCCCATTCACTTGGATAAATGGGTCAATAACTAGACCAATGCTGCAAAGGCCAGTGCTGGATCTCACAGTTTTACAACCTATATTAATGACGTAGATAAAACGACTTCACGGTTTAGGGCACTTGAAAATATGGCGCGTGGATTGTTTGGAGCATCTAAACTGGCTGGGGGTGGGAGATTGCAACCTTCACGTGGTCCGCCCTGTTTCGACTAATACAATCAACTCGACTTGCACAAACGGAAGATCAAATAGAACAAGTTGTCCAACAACTTTAGGCTGTGCACGCCACACGAAAGAAGGAGAAATTGGCTGATTGAGCAACTAATAAAAAGGCAAGATGCAGCAAAGCGGCCTGTTGAGACTAGTTCTATTGGGAGAGAGGCTGTGTGGAGGTAAAGTGCTGTGTACAGGGCAAGTGTGAGTCTTCAGCAAGGAGTAAGTCCCCGTTAAACATTCCTCTCTCCAGTCAGAGACATCCACAAAGCAAAGAAGTCGAAGCCAAAGAACCGAATGGAAACGAGGCCGAAATACCAAAAAACTGAAAGAGCACGAAGACGAAACGCCTACTAACCAAAAGGATGGGTCGCCTAAAAGCAAACTAACCGAATGGCTGCTGTCGAAACGTCACCTACCCGAAAGGCGGCATCGCCTACAGGCCAACGGACTGACTGCCGCTCAACAGAAACGCTCAATAACGGACATGACGCTGCAGGGAGGAGGGGGGACTTGTCAGCGATTGGTCCAGACCCCCGCGTCCATCACATCACTATGGGGGGGATGAACATTGTCCCAAACCTCCGCTCCATCCGACCCATGGGAGAATGGGGACTGTCCCGAGGGATGCACATCTTCGCTTACAATTTGGAGCTTGGGTTCAGATTGCCCTGTCATCTATGGCTTGTGTGGGAATGCTCCCGTCTCCCCCTTCTTCTCTCTCTGCCCACTCTTTCTCCCCTCTTGTCTCTCCCCCTCTCTCTTTCTCCCCCCCCTTCCATTCTCTACCTCTTCTCTCTTTCTCCCTCCCCCCTTTTAAATTCTGCTTCCTTTCCACGTCCACAAACCACAGCAGACGTTTCTTCATTGTTCAGTGTTAGTTGCCAAATGAATCAAGTGGGATCACTATCTGTGGTGCCCCCAGGAAACGCTCGGATAATATTAAAGATGACTTGACTAAAGCAGCAATTACCATTTTATTTCCCCCTTCTCAGCATAGATCATTGTTCACAGAGAGAAAGCTGACAATGTCTCGGGGTTTGTTTTGTTGAAACGGCAAGTTCTGCATCACTTTTAGATCTCGACATCGGACTCATCCATGAGCCGCAGTTGCAGTAAATTCATTGCAGTAAAGGCAGAACGATGCTGCATCTTTTAAACCTCCACCACAGCGAGGTGCCACATCATAGGTGGAAACAGGGGTGTTATCAGTGCGTGCCATAACTTACCTGGAAATTTGAACGGTTGCATAATGGCAGGTGTATCTGTGCGGGGGGGGGGGGGGGGGGGGGGGGGGGGGGGGGGGGGGGGGGGGGGAGGGGAGAGAGGGAGAGAGGGAGAGAGAGAGAGAGAGAGAGAGGGAGAGAGGGAGAGAGAGGAGAGAGAGAGAGAGAGAGAGAGAGAGAGAGAGAGAGAGAGAGAGAGAGAGAGAGAGAGAGGGAGAGAGAGAGAGAGAGAGAGAGAGAGAGAGGGAGAGAGAGAGAGAGAGGGAGAGAGAGGGAGAGAGGGGGAGAGGGGAGAGGGGGGGGGGGGGGGAGAGGGAGAGGGAGAGGGTGAGGGAGAGGCGGGGAGGGGAGAGGGGGGGGGGAGGGGGAGAGGGTGTGGGGAGAGGGGTGGAGGATGGTGGGGGTAGACAGCGACAACATTTAGCATTCTTGTCATTAGCTGCAGCATAGAATGCAAGTGCAGGGAGGCCTTGATACAAATTTATAGGGAGCTAATTAAGCCTTAAATTGGAGGAGTGTGTGCAATTCTGATCTCCATACTGTGGGAAGGATGCCTTTGAGCTGTGAAGATACGGATGAGATTAATCGGGATATTGCCCGGAAATGAATATTTCAATTATCAGTAGAGTCTGGAGTGATTTAAGTCGTCTTCCTTGAAGCTGGGGCGGACAGGCAGTGATCCAGAAGTACAGAATACTATGAGAAAAATAGGGTCAAAGGCAAAAATAGTTTTCTCCACAGCAGAGGCGGTTAACACTAGGGGCATTCATTTAATGCGGGGACCATGAGGTTTAGAGGATGATCTTAACCATATAACCATATAACAATTACAGCACGGAAACAGGCCATCTCGACCCTTCTAGTCCGTGCCGAACACATAATCTCCCCTAGTCCCATATACCTGCGCTCAGACCATAACCCTCCATTCCCTTCCCATCCATATAACTATCCAATATATTTTTAAATGATAAAAATGAACCTGCCTCCACCACCTTCACTGGAAGCTCATTCCACACAGCTACCACTCTCTGAGTAAAGAAGTTCCCCCTCATGTTACCCCTAAACTTCAGTCCCTTAATTCTCAAGTCATGTCCCCTTGTTTGAATCTTCCCTACTCTCAGTGGGAAAAGCTTTTCCACGTCAACTCTGTCTATCCCTCTCATCATTTTAAAGACATCTATCAAGTCCTCCCTTAACCTTCTGCGCTCCAAAGAATAAAGCCCTAACTTGTTCAACCTTTCTCTGTAACTTAGTTGCTGAAACCCAGGCAACATTCTTGTAAATCTCCTCTGTACTCTCTCTATTTTGTTGACATCCTTACTATAATTAGGCGACCAAAATTGTACACCATACTCCAGAATTGGCCTCACCAATGCCTTGTACAATTTTAACATTACATCCCAATCTTTCAGGAAGAATCATTCAGCAGTGATGGCTGCAGTCAGGGACACACTGTCTGGAGTGGTGTTGGAGGCAGGTACTCTGTCACAACATTGTAGGAGCACCTGGATGGCCATACGAACTGTAAATGGATAGTAGACGACAGACCAAGTGCTCAGAAATGGGAGTAGTGTAAATAAATTTACAGGTTGCAAATGGGTTCAAAGGCTCAATTCTGCGCAGTATATGATATTCTGGCTTAACTTTTGCAGCAACTCAAATCATTTGTTTCCAAAAAGAGTGCTGATTTATCAGACAATTCCTGCATCCGCCCACCAGTGACAATGTTGTCCCTGTAGATGTCAACTCTCTGGGCTCACCCCCTTCCCTATTCCCTCTTCTGTGTGAACCTCATTTCTTGCATTAGGTGTACACCCACTGTCAGGGCATCATATATATGTCACAGAAGGTTCACAAACCTTTTTGTTTCTTTGATGTAGAGGCCACTGAATCACCTCCCCAGTTACCACCTTCAGCCATGATGTCGACAGATGATCACAAACTCTGTAGCTCTGGAATTAACAATATTAACAGAACCATCAGGTGACAATTGAATGTGAAGGAAAACATTCCCTTGTGAACCAACAAACAGATTACAGTGCAGCAGAGATGTGGAAAACACCCTGACCTAACAAGGTATACCCCTGCAAATTAGCAAAAAATAAAAGCAGGAATAGACCACCTAGCTCTTCATGTCTCACCTGTCATCCATTAAACTTTGTCTGATCTATCCAAGGCAGCAATTCATCATTTGTGCCAGATCCCTGAAGTTGTCAAACACCCTGATCACCGTATCGCTATTCCAGACCAAACTCTGTCCATCCCCAACATCCACACCTCACCTGTTTGGAGACTTCAACTCACAAGAGGAAAAATACCCACTGGTGGTGAATTACTGTCACACTCTGCTGGCCCTATTCTCACCACAACCCTGCCATCCAGGCCAAAAGCTTCCATACCTCCATGTTACCCATTGTCAAATTCCCCACTAACTGGAACAGGAAATAAACTACAAGCATCCCAACTCTACTGGAAACTGGAGTCCCCACTGCTCCCATGGCACATTCCACCACATCCCTGGAGTTTCTATTCCAGAATAGAAGGATTCCATCCCAGGCCTGGACTCTGTAGGGTCTCCATGATGTCAGGTGATGTCTGCAGTACCACCACCAGTCCACCTTCACAGGAGAATCATCCGTCTCATCTCTACAAAACGCTGCCCAAACACGCCCAAAGGTTCATCGGACGGCGTTACCGGGAGAGAGCTGGAGACGTCAGGCGCTAGGAGTGGCTCAGTAGGAGGGTGAACTGGGATCATGCCTACAGCCCTTCAAGGTAGGTGGAGGCACCCCGCGCGACACAAAGATGGGTGAGGAGGGGGCGGTCGGTTCACAGGAACTGCACCAGGACATCGAGCTTGCGGGCGGATCTGATTTGGACGTTGAAAATGGCGAAGCCTGAATGTGTAATATGTGCTAAAAGAATTTCACTGTACAGTTGCATATTAAACTACAGAATTGTTGACCAATCATCTGTTCCTCTCAGCACTCAGCTCTCCAACCGATTCATCCTCAACAAAGAGATTATCCTTTGCTATCTTGCAGACATTCTCTATTATCATGGCTGAAAGATATAATTCTGCATTAAATTGTACTACCTCTGGTCCTGAACAGGTGATCTCTTTATACCTTTAAACAACCTCTAGCATCTAAATCAAACGTATTTGTTTATCTTACCGTTGTGTGTGATCTGGCCATGTGTAAATGACTACCATTTGTTACCAGTGTAATAAAAACAATGTGTATTTACTTTACTTTGCAACGAGACCTGGGTGTCATGGTACACCAGTCATTGAAAGTAGGAATGCAGGTGCAGCATGCAGTGAAGAAGGCAAATGGTATGTTAGCATTCATAGCAAAAGGATTTGAATATAAGAGCAGGGAGGTATTGCGTACAGTTTTGGTCTCTTAATCTGAGGAAATACATTCTTGCCATAGAGGGAGTACAAAGAAGGTTCACCAGACTGATTCCTGGGATGTCAGGACTTCCATATGAAGAAAGACTGGATAGACTCGGCTTGTACACGCTAGAATTTAGAAGATCTTATAGAATGCTAGATGCAGGAATATTATTCCTGATGTTGGGGATGTCCAGAACTAGGAGTCACAGTTTAAGGATAAGAGGGAAGTCTTTTAGGACCGAGATGAGAAAATCATTTTTAACACAGAGAGTGGTGAATCTGTGGAATTCTCTGCCACAGAAGGTAGTTGATTAGCTATATTTAAGAGGGAGTTAGATGTGGCCCTTGTGGCTAAAGTGATCAGGAGGTATGGAGAGAAGGCAGGGATGGGATACTGAGTTGGATGATCAGCCATGATCATATCGAATGGCGGTGCAGGCTCGAAGGGCCGAATGGCCTATTCCTGCACCTATTTTCTATGTTTCTATGTTTATTGATTAAAATGGTGTTTGCAGAAAACAGTGGAAGTGCAAGTGTATAATCCATTATCTGAACTGGGACTGTATCAAATGTTGCTCAAACTGCTGAGTATCACTACCATGTTGGCAATTTCTTTTTCCTTCAGATCTTCTGGAATAGCAATATATAAAAAAATTCCATGCCCAAAAAAACGGTTGCAAAAGTCACACGTCATCCTACAGTGGTCAATAGATTTGTGTAAATTTCATATTTCCACTCACATACCCAATAGTCCCAACTCATTTGAATAATGAAATGAGAACTGACATATACAAAATGCATTCTGTGTTGCAAATCCGAAATCCTCACAGTATCCTTTCCTCTTACTATCATTCTGCTGCAACTTCTCCTAGGATCACTCACATAGCTGTGACCAGAGGGCGATAAACATGTGTAACTCTCCTTACAGGAGACTCAGAAAGGCCTTTACTCTGGTAATTGAGGACTTTTTTTCGGAAAAATAACTTAACCGGAAATAAGAAGCTGACGGTTTAATTATGAAATAGTAACCTGAACATTCCGCCATTTAGTAACTGTAAAACAAACTGAGACATTTGCTTTGACTCCACCAGACTGCTCAGCACATTCAACACATCAACTGTTAGTTACAACTCTATAGAAGTGTGTGTGTGTGATGTGCAGCATCTCCACCAACACATCCAGTGACAAAACACAGCTGTTGTTGAACATGACTGTTGTGCTTCAAACTATCACGGTGACACATTTACTCACAACAATCAATTCAATGTCCTGACAAAAGCTGAATTTAACCCAAGTCTGTCCCCAACATTAGACCCGTCCACTGGGGACCGGCGGACAAAATATTCACCGATGGCAACTTGTTGTCCTCGTTCCCCGGCCCTGAGTCTGAGTCTGAGTCTGAGTCTGAGTCTACCCGCTCCGCCGGAAGGAAACACCGCCCATCCGGTGACTTGCCAGACAGTGCACATGCGCACTGCGGCCTGTGCGTCATCAGGGCGGGCGGGCGCGGTCGCGTCACCGGGAATGAGATGAATCAAAGCCGCAGAGACCAAAGATTATTTGGCAGAGACAACAACCAAATATCCTATAGCGGAGCAAAATAGGCCACTCCTGCCAAATGCAATGGGCTAACGTGTAGTACGCTACGGAGCGGATCCTGGGCCGTTTCCCCCGCCCATTTTAGTAACCGGAACCTACCCGACCCAACTCGCGGTGTAATCAACGTTGCGGGAGAACTGTTTGTGTGTGATATAGGGTTAGATTCATAATTCTGTTAGTTCATAATGCTGTTAATTCTCGTCAAGAATAAAATTGGACTCTGATAGTATTCTTTTTTTAATGTTTTTTAAATCATTTATTTTTAAATGCCGTGTTTGAGTTGATTTTTGAGTTGAGTCGAAGCCGCGAGGCTGGCCGTCTTCGAGCTGCGGCGGTGTTCGGGCAGCGGCACGACTTGGCGCTCTGGTGGGGGTGGATGGCGCGGAGCTGAGACACTCCTGTGAGGGCGGCTCGGCTCCCGGCTGGAAGGTGCTCCCGTCTGGAAGGTGCTCCCGTGTGGGTGGCCCGGCTCCCGGCTGGAAGGTGCTCCCGTGAGGGCGACTCGGCTCCCGGCTGGAAAGTGCTCCCGTGTGGGTGGCCCGGCTCCCGGCTGGAAGGCGCTCCCGTGTGGGGTGGCCCGGCTCCCGGCTGGAAGGTGCTCCTATATGGGTGGCCTGGCTCCCGGCTGGAAGGTGCTCCCGTGAGGGCGGCTCGGCTCCCGGCTGGAAGGCGCTCCCGTGGGGGCGGCCCGGTTCGGGGCTGAGACGCTCCCGTGTGGGCGGCCCGGTGCGGGGCGGAGACGGTGCTCCGGTGGCTAAGGCGGCGTTCTGGCGGCGGTGACCTGAATCTGGGGCTCGGCCGCGGGCCAGTGGATGACATCGTCGGGAGCTCGGGGGTCACAGGTTGAAGCCTGTTTTCCGGAGCTCCCGTGGCAACAACTGCGTCCGCTGGACTGGAGGGCGGCAGCTTCGACCACCCCCGGGCCCACCGAGCTTGAACCGCGGGACTGACTTACCATCGCCCGGTGGGGTATCGCCTCAGCGCAGAGGGAGAAGAGGAGGGAAGAGACAGCAACCCTAAGACTTTTGCCTCCATCACAGTGAGGAGGTGCTTGGTGAACTCACTGTGATGGATGTTAATTTGTGTTTAATTTGTGTTGTTTATTATTACATGTATGGCTGCAGGCAACGACATTTCGTTCAGACCGAAAGGTCTGAATGACAAATAAAGGATTCAATTCAATTTTGTATTACACTTGCACTCTGTAATTCATTCATCTAATCATACTAATGTGATCACACTGTTCACAATTGCAGTATTTGGGAAAATAATAGCAATATGAAGATTCCAGTTGCTCTAGCCCTGGAATGTTACTTAATGATTTTGTGCTTATTTTCAATTTTCTACGGAGTTGTTTCTCCACAAATAATAAGTGGTCTGGTCTTCCCAATAGCCAGAGAGTGGAATGAGATCTGCCTGTAATGGTGGGGTTATCTAATTGAAGACTTTCACAAAATTAAATTTGTTTTGAGTAAGATTTACAAAAGATGTATAACTTAAGAATGGTTTTATTCCATGAGCATACAACTGACTACATTGTGCTGGAAATAACACACATACATGGATGTGATATATATGTATATAATCATACAACACATAAAATTATATTTCTTCTGATTTTTATATCCAATGATGAACTTTATTTCAGACTAGACAAGGGACATTAAATAATAAACATTGTAAACCTCCCCGCAACTTCACTCTGGTGTCTTGGCCGTGCTGATCCGGGCCAGGCTCCCCGCACGCTGTGGAAGGAACATAGGCATCTTTTCGCTTTTATTGTGATTTATTTGTCCCTTTAACACTGAATATTACCTTTCCTCCTTAACGGGGAACCTGAAGAAAGATAAGTCGGGTCGCTTACATTGGCGATTGGAACAATTTACAGCATAGCAGTAGGCAACACTGGTCGATGTGGACGGCATGGTCAAAGTCAAAGACCAAAGTGAAGATACGAGAGCGGAGGTGGAAGCAAAGATCCGATCCTTGGCCAGAAGCAAGATGGCGGAACAAGATGGCGGAGGCTGGTTGCTGAAATGGGTCCTATAATCACCCATGAATCTGCCCATGACCGTACTACTCTCCTCACCCCATCCTCCCCTCCTGAACCCTCACCCGCCTCACCCTCCTGAACCCTCTCTTCACCCTCCTCACCCCATCTTCCCCTCATGAACCCTCTCTTCGCCCTGCACACACTATTACACCCCTTCTGAACACTCTCTTCACCCTACATATCCCACCCCGTCCCTCCCAAACCCTCTCTACACCCCCCAGACCACATCAAACAGTTTAAGGGCTGGATAGAGTGGATGTGGAGAAGATGTCTCCACCAGTGGGACGGTCTAGGACCAGAGGGCACAGTTTCAGAATTAAATGATGTATCTATAGAATGGAGATGAGGAATATCTTGAGCTGGAGGGTGGTGAATCTGTGAGATTCATTGCCATGGACGGCTATCATTAGGTATTTTTTAAAGTGGAGATTGTCAGGTTCTTCATTCGTACGGGTGCCAGGGCTATTAGAAGAAGGCAGGATAATGGGGTTGAGAGGGAGAGATAGATCAGCCATGATTGAGTCTAAGACAAAAATCATCATCTATATCTCTCCTTTCCCTTATCCCTAACCAGCCTAAAGAAGGGTCTCGACCCGAAACGTCACCCATTCCTTCTCTCCCGAGATGCTGCCAGTCCAGCTGAGTTACTCCAGCATTTTGTGTCTAACCATGATTAAATGGCGGAGTAGACTAGATGGGCCGACCTGCCTAATTATGTGCTCCTAGTATGAACATCCCCACGGCAGACCTCTCTCTGCCCGGTGATGCATAAGCTCGGGGCGTCACTGGGCATCTGCAGCCGCAGGAATCCCTTCACTGACTAGCGGGGACCCGGTTCACAAACGGCGCCACTCTCCCCGGGGATTCACAATGGCGCAGCGGTAGAGTTGCTGCATTACAACAAAATGCAGCGCTGGAGACCCGGGTTCTGTACGGAATTTGCACGTTCTCCCTTTGCGTGGGGTTTCCCTGAGATCTCCTGTTTTCTCCCACATTCCAAAGACGTACAGGTTTGTAGGTTAATTGGCTTGGTGAATGTAAACATTGTCCCTAGTGGGTGTAGGATACGTTTGCGACAACCAGTGATGGTGACTATAGTCAAAGATACAGATGCAGAATGGGGTTAGGTCAGGTAAGGGGGAGGTACAGCAAGACCTGGGCATCCTTGTACACCGGTCACTGAAGTTTGGCGTGCAGTACAGCACGCAATGAAGAAAGCTAATGGAACGTTAGCCTTCATAACAAGAGGGTTTCAGTATAGGAGTAAATAGGTTCTTCTGCAGTTGTATAGGGCTCTGGTAACACCACATCTAATAATAATAATAATAATACATTTTATTTATGGGCGCCTTTCAAGAGTCTCAAGGACACCTTACAAAAATTTAGCAGCTAGAAGAAAAACATGTAAGGGGAATGAAATAAATAGTAGAGACATGACTAGTACACAAAATAAAGACAGAATTCAATACAAAGCACAATATGAGGCAATTAATGCACAGATGAAAAGGAGGGGGATGTGGGGCTAAGGATAGGGGGGTGGGGGGGGGTGGTGGGGGGGGGGGACTGGGGGGGGGGGGGGGGGGGGGGTTGGGGGGGGGGAGTTGGGGGGGGGAGGGGGTTGGGGGGAGGTGGGGGGGGGGGGGGTGGGGGGGGAGCTGATAGGAGGGCTTTGTAGTTGAGGATCAGGATTTTGTAGGGTGATCCGGTGTGGAGATGGGAATGCCCATGCGAAAGTGTTTGTGGACTGGAGTGATGTGATTGCCAGGATTTGGTGTGGGTGCTGAGTCGGGGCGGCCTTTGTTCTGGACGGTGAAAAGTCGTTTGATGTAGATGGAGCTGATGCGGAAGGGAGGTGAGTTTGCAATAGTCCAGTCGGGATAGATGAAGGAGGCTGGATGAGTACTGTCAGCAGCGGAGGGGTGTGAAGAGGGTCTGAGTTTGGCGACGTTGCGGATGATGAAAGAAGGAGGTTTTAATAATGCATGAGCGGACGTGAGCATTCAAGGGAAGGGTGGAATCAAGACCTCCCGAAACAAAGATTGCGGGCCTGGGGCAAGATGGGGTAACAGTGGTTGCCGGGTGGTCTATGTGGTGTTGAAATGATTATTGATTATGCGATGTGAGTGTGGTCCTATTAGGAGGCTTGAGGGGGAATTCTGTCTTAATCGCTGTTGAGTGTAGAGAACACGGGTCGTATTGCACGTCCAGCACGATGTTGGTTTTTAAAATAGCTGACAGAACAAGGAGGTTGATATATATCAGGG